>NC_090329.1:104235809-104535809 GCF_035084215.1 Heptranchias perlo | reverse complement strand
ACGCTTCACTGCATCTCCTTTCTACTTCCCCTCACACCCTCGATATCTGCTCCTGCCCGCACAACTACTTTCACCTCTTGGCTACAATGAAATCTTTCCCCTCCCACGGAGTTGGCACCCCAGTTGTATTAAACATGGTCGAGGCGCCTACCTGGCATAGGGTTAGGCAACATCCATGGGTGGACAATAGCTTCACCCACCCAAGATCCGCCCGCCAAAGCTCGTGAGGAATTTCAGAGCTAGTCTATTCTTCACGGAATTTTCTAACTTGATCTTTCATCTTTCTGCTATTAATTTCTGTTACATTTGGTCTCTTTTGTTTATCCCAGCCCACAGACAACTTGCTCACAGGGAGTATTTAAAACCATTTTCTCAGGGAGTACTTGAACAATGGCCTTAATGGGACAGGACAGCTCAAACAGTTCCATCTTAGCAGCTAAATATCTCAGCTGTGCTTGTTAGCTATACCTTGGAAAATTTGCCAGTTTCATGTAAAGAGAAACTGATTTTCACAATACCATTTTCATCAGAATGTTGAATTTTTCAACATTGGATTCTAATAAGGGATTCATGAGCTTCATGGACTTCAAGAGTTAAGTTACGAGGCGGGATTACACAAATTGGGGTTGTATTCTCTAGAGTTTAGAAGGTTAAGGGGTGATCTGATCGAAGTTTAAGATATTAAGGGGAATGGATAGGGTGGATAGAGAGAAACTATTTCCGCTGGTTGGTGATTCTAGGAGTAGGGGGCACAGTCTAAAAATTAGAGCCAGACATTTCAGGAGCGAGATTAGAAAACATTTCTACACACAAAGGGTGGTAGAAGTTTGGAACTCTCTTCCGCAAACGGCAATTGATACTAGCTCAATTGCTAAATTTAAATGTGAGATAGATAGCTTTTTGGCAACCAAAGGTATTAAGGGATATGGGCCAAAGGCAGGTATATGGAGTTAGATTACAGATCAGCCATGATCTTATCAAATGGCGGAGCAGGCACGAGGGGCTGAATGGCCTGCTCCTGTTCCTATGTTCCTATGAGAATTTTGAAGTTTATAATTATTATTTATTTAAAGTATTCAAAAGGGTTGCATTGTAGATATACAGCAAAATATTTAATGTCAAATACAATAGAAATCCCTATTAAGAGGCACTAGTATCTGGCTTAGTGGTAGCTTTCTCACCTCTGAGTCAGAAGGTTGTGGGTTCAAGTCCCACTCCAGAGAGGTGAGCACAAAATCTAGGCTAACATTCTGATGCAGTACTGAGGGAATGCTGCATTGTCAGAGGTATCGTCTTTCGGATCAGAAGTTGAAGGACAAATATTAGCCAGAACACCAGGGAGAACTGTCCTGCTCTTCCTTAAAACAGCACCATGGGATCTTTTACACTCTGCCCTCTCAGATGGACGTGAAGTATCCCATAGCACTATTTTTAAATTCTCCCCAGTGTCCTGGCCAATATTTATCCCTCAACAAACACCCAAAAACAGATTATCTGGTGATTATCACATTGCTGATTGTGGGACCTTGCTGTGCGCAAATTGGCTGCCGCATTTCCTACATTACAACAGTGACTACACTTCAAAAGTACTTCATGGGCTGTAAAGCGTAGTGAAAGGCACTATATAAATGAAAGTCTTTCTTCCTTTCATAGTTCAGTGCTACATGGCACAGAAAAGGGCAAACTCAGTGCCACATAAGCAGGCTGCACCATTCTACAGCTCCAAGTACCAGGTGTGCTGGAATATATGAGAAACATGAAGTAACTCAGACATTAATGCCCCTCGACTAGCTCTGTCAAAGCTAAACCTTTTGTTCACCCCAGAGTGACAAGGGAATTTGAGTGCAGCCCTGGAACTGATTAAAGTGCCATGTACCATTATAGCTGCACCACGCTGTTTACTTACCGAGAAAAAATAAAATTTAAAGGAAAGCCAATCTTTTTTTTAGTTAAAATTTTAACAGTGTATTTTTTGAACAAAGTCCTCAGGCAAGTGTTTTGAACCTTGTGCAGCTCTGAAGCTGGGAATGTTGCCTTTTTGTTCAGCGAGAGTAAGTGATTAGTTTGCCTTCATGTAATGCTTTCCGGGGAGGTTTTCATCAACGTGGTCAAATGAGTTTTGCAGTCGTAATGTAAAACAGTGCAGCTAATCTATAAAACCTTCTACAAAATGATAATTTAGAAACACACAGTCGGGTCACTTTCTAACTTTGTGTTCTCAGCAGGGAGCCTGGTCTACTGGAAGCGCACTTTCAAAATTCAGCCACGCGCTGCGCACGATTTTATGATCGTTCATTTTAAATGGTTGGAAAATTGTGCGATGCACATGGGCAAATTTCTGATACGCATTTGTGTATTGGGGTATCGCCGTTTTTATGTATGAGGCTTGCCATTACATGCAGTACACTCACTGACTTTGCCACATGAATCCGGCCCCCAACTCCAAAAGGATGGCCATCCCTGTTATACACCGTAAAATGAATCAGGGGATTAATATTTCTTAAAAGGACTCTGCTTAAGAACACCTGACATCTAACAAACTCTCCTCACCAGATCACAGGCCAAAAGCCGACAGTATTTCTCCAGCACCACACTGCTCCAACCTGGATCCACTGTTCTCCTACGACACCAGCTGCCTCAGACCCGTTGCTCTCCTTGATCTGCCTGGACCTGCTGGTGTACAACAATACCAGCTGCTTCCATTTGTTGTTCTGCTGGTTTTACCTGGTTGAATTACAGGAGTCTCAAGGCCTTGAAAGTGTGGTTTTCTGCACTGCTATTGGTGGATCCATCACTAGCTGCACAGAGAATATCCCTTTGCAAGTGCCAGGGATCACAGAATTTAAATCAGGTCAAACAACTGGGTAACAAATAGAAGCATTCGGCACTGAGGCACAACATTGCAGATTCAATTTGCTGGTTCCCAAAAAAAAAGTGGATTTGTGACAGAATGCCCACCCATGTGGACATTAAAGATCCCCTATTATTATTTGAAGAACAGCAGAGAGTCCTCCCAGCATACTGGCCAACATTCCTCTCTCAATTCCTACCAACGAAAATAGGTTAACTGCTCATTCATCAGATCATTGTTTGTGGGATCTTGTTATATGCAAAATGGCTGTCATGTAACATCACTGCACTTCAATTACTGTGAAGAATAAGTGATTGTTGTTTATGATGGCCATCTTGTATATACCATGATCTCACGAACAGCAATGAGAATCACTTTGGGATGGTTCAGAGATAACTCATTACATATAAATGTGAGTCTTTCTTACATAGTAATTTCTGTTTCTATTTTTTAAAAGAAGTATTCGTATGACTATATAAGTTGAAGTGGATATTATGAACACAACAAACTATAGAAACCAGTAAACGAGTAGCGGGGGGGGGGGGGGTTGCGAAATAGGCGCGATATCAGCATTGTGCCCATGGCGCCACCCAACGTGACAGTCAGGAGGCCCAAACGACTTTCAAGTTCGGGTCTCATTAACATTTGTTCGGCAAGCTGCAGATACCCAATGGGCGGCCCACTGTAGCTCCCTGGTCTGGTGTGGAGGAAAATTGTCCAGCTAATGCACGCAGCCAGCCGGCAAGTCTGGCCTGTTGGGGGGAGCGGATGTCGGAGAAGTGGGGGTGGGGCGAATTCCGGCCAGCAGTGGGACAGAAGATTTTTTTTCTCGGCCCAGAGGAGCACTCCTGTTCCTCCCAGCCCCACAAAAATCTTAAGAATAAACAAAAAAAAAACTTACATTTTGGGAAAGAGCTCCAGGATCCTTTTAAGGATCACCGATTAGGCCTCTCAATGCCTGGAGAAAGTGGGACTGACATGCGCCGCACAAGGGTGCCCATTTCTCCTTGAAAGTTGCAATCGGGCTCCTACAACAGGCGTAGGATTAATTTACATATTTAAACAGCCTCCCTCCCGTCTGTTTTGGGCAGGAGTGCTGGGTGCCCATTTAAAGACCATAAGGTCCCCACCAGAATTTCAACTGCCGGTCACCCATTTTGCAGGCGAGAAACGGGCGACAGGCAGTTGAAAGTCTCCCGCAACGTCAATAGTTTGCTTTTTCTTATATCTTGTTACGTTCTTTACACTGCCATTTTGTAGTGCTATAAATAAATTCAGAGATGGGTTACATTGCCCCAGTGTGCTTAGATAGTTTACTAAGATATAAACCTGGTCAGATTGGACTTTGAGTGCTGTACAGTACTTTTCCCTTTGTCTCTGATCCATTGCTGTGAACTGGTTTTTGGCCTAATTCACTTTCCCTTTTGTGTCAGTGACAAGCTGTCCTAACTCTTATTTGTGACAGTGATTTATCCAAGATGTCTTACCATTGACCATTTATAGTTGCTTGCTTTTCTGCCTGTCCCTATGCCTTGGGAATTTCCGTTTTAAATACAGTATAAGCTACTTGAAGGTGACATGGACAGCAAAAATGTCAATTTAATCAAGACAAATGATTAGGAACTGATGGTAATATATGGAGCAAAAACAGTCAATAGCACTTCTAATTTATGGCAAGGCCTCACATTGTCAGCAGACACTGTCCGAGGATCTTTCCAAATGAAAATCATGAAAAATATATGGAGTAGATCTGTGTTATAATGCACTGCTTGGCAACTGGCCATTAAATGCGTTACAGCGAGATGAAGATTACAACTAAAAGCATGGCTCAATTAGAGAGCCAGCAGGGAGAAGACTGTGTCGTAATACATTTGCACTTAAAGACCACATGAAACTCTCTTATGGGAGTACTGTAATGAAAATGTTTAAACTGGGTGCAGTTACTTAAGAGACTAGCCTTTCATATCCGAGACGTGGGTCTAAATCCAGCCCAGGCTGAAGGAATGAATCATAGAATCTTGCCAATTATTTTAAATCTATGTCCTCTGGTTACTGATCCACTTGCCAGAGAAAACAGTTTCTCCCTACTTGCTCTATCAAGACCTCTCTATTAGGTCTCCCCTTAACCTTCTCTGCTCTCAGGAGAACAATCCCAGTTTCTCCAATCTCTTCACATAATCGAAGTCCCTCATCCCTGGTATCATCCTCTGCACCCTCTCCGAGGCCTTGACATGCTTCATAAAGTGTGGTTCCCAGAATTGTATACAATAATACAGCTGAGGTCTAGCCAGTCATTTATAAAGGTTTAGCATGACTTCCTTTTTTTGTATTCAATGCCCTTTTTTACAAAGCCAAGTATCCCATAATTTCTTAACTGCCTTATCAACTTGTCCTGCCACCTTCAAAGATTTGTGAATGAGTATCCCCCCAGTCCCCCTGTTCTTGCATCCCCTCAAAATAGTACCATTTAGATTATACTGCCTCTCCATGTTGTTCCTCCCAAAGTACATCACTTCACATTTATCTGCATTAAATTGCATCTGCCGTCTCTCTGCCCATTTCACCAGCCTATCTAAGTCCTCCTGAAGTCTGCTAATATCCTCCTATTTACTACATTGCCAAGTTTTATATCATCCACAAACTTCGAAATTGTATTCCCTATACCCAAATCCAGATCATTTATATATAAGAAAAACAATGGTCCTAATACCGACCCCTGAGGGAAGCCACTGCATATTCTCTCCAGTCAGAAAAACATCCGTTCACCACTACTCTCTGCCTCCTATCCCTTAGCAAATTACGTACCTAAGTTACCACCATCCCTTTAATCCCATGTGCTTCTATTTTCCGAATAAATCTGTTATGTGGTACTTTATCAAACGCCTTTTGAAAGTCCATATATACAACATCTACTGCACTACCTTCATGAACCCTCCCTGTTACTTCATCAAAGAACTCAATCAGGTTAGTCAGACACAATTTGCCTTTAACAAATCCGTGCTGGCTGTCCCTTATTAACCCATGCTTCTCCAAGTGAGATTTAATTTTGTCCTTGACAATGGTCTTGAGTAGTTTTCCCACCACTGACGTTAGACTGATGGGACTGTAGTTACCAGGTTTATCCCTCTCCTTTTTTGAACAGGGGTGTAACATGAAAGTCTCCCCTTTCTGCTGGTGGTAAGGGCCTTATGTGAAATGAGTTTGAATAGTCTCAATCCAGTTGCAAGTGGGCTGGAGCTCAAAGCACAAGACTGGCACTTAATTCAGCACTAACTGATACAGACTATTCCTGTTTCTTGAAGTCGTTCCTTGTGATTTTGAATTAACAGGGATAGATTGTATTAGATTGACAATCTAATTCAAAGAAGCCACGGCATGGTTAGTGTGCAAAATGGAAACATTTCAAACAGCTGCAGCAGGAGCTGATCGTCTGGCTGGCCAAGTGTGGTGCAGCAAAGGGCATTTTATTATGCATCTCTGTTGGACCGGATCTGGGAGTGCTTGAAACTGATGTTAGGGGAGATTTTCCCGCGTCTGTGCCCAGGTGCATTGGATCGCCTGCACACAGCAAATATCGGAAAAATTTGGGCAGATCGGAGCGCATGCCTATAAAAAGGAACTTGCCTGATATTCCTTCATTGGGGGTCAAATTGGTCAATGCCATAATGGAAATCAAACCACACATGGTGTATAACAGGCTGCCGATTCACTATCAGCCCATTTTGCACTGTTGGCAATGACAAATTCTCCCCCCACCATTAATTTAAACGGAAAGAAAAATCAGGCAGTTTCCATTACAGGCGTGTGCTCCAGCCCAGCAAATTTCCGATATTCACTGTGTCCAGGAATCTCCACTTTTAGGTTCCAAAAGTAAGAAAATGCTTCATTTTTCTAATAGCAATGTTGATGATGTTCCAGCCTTATATAAACTACAAGCACAAGCTGCCAGAATGGAAGAGTCATGGCAAATCATGAAGTGGTATTAATACCAAGCTTTAAGATTTATCTCGGCATGTTTTTTTCTTTCGGTGTAAATTTTAAAAAGTGCATTTAACATCACAGTTTTCTTTACCTAGTTTTCAAGCTTTTATTGTATTTAGAAAAATTGCCTACATTGTTTTCAACAATTATATTCTGTCATTATCTGAAGTCATCATCAAATCTATTTCAAATTGTTAATTTGATGACAAATTAAAACTTCTTTACCACATCACAAAGATGTTCCTGTTGACAAGCGTCAATAGTTTCTCCTGGAGGTGTTGCAGCATCTGATGGATTGTCTCTCTTTGGGTGTATGTGACGGATTCCAGAATTAATAATAGATAAAGGGCAAAAGAGTAACTAGGGAGAGAGTAGGGCCTCTTAAGGATCAACAAGGTCATCCATGTGCGGAACCACAAGAGATGGGTGAGATCCTAAATGAATATTTCACATCGGTATTTACAGTTGAGAAAGGCATGGATGTTCGGGAACTTGGGGAAATAAATAGTGATGTCTTGAGGAGTGTACATATTACAAAGCGGGAGGTGCTGGAAGTCTTAACGCGCATCAAGGTAGATAAATCTCTGGGACCTGATGAAATGTATCCCAGGACGTTATGGGAGCTTAGGGAGGAAATTGCGGGTCCCCTAGCAGAGATATTTGAATCATCGACAGCTACAGGTGAGGTGCCTGAAGATTGGAGGGTAGCAAATGTTGTGCCTTTGTTTAAGAAGGGCGGCAGGGAAAAGCCTGGGAACTACAGACCGGTGAGCCTGACATCTGTAGTGGGTAAGTTGTTAGAGGGTATTCTGAGAGACAGGATCTACGGGCATTTGGAGAGGCAGGGACTGATTAGGAACAGTCAGCATGGTTTTGTGAGAGGAAAATCATGTCTCACGAATTTGATTGAGTTTTTTGAAGGGGTAACCAAGAAGATAGATGAGGGCTGTGCAGTAGACGTGGTCTACATGGACTTTGGCAAAGCCTTTGACAAGGTACCGCATGGTAGGTTGTTATATAAGGTTAAATCTCACGGGATCCAAGGTGAGGTAGCCAATTGGATACAAAATTGGATTGACGACAGAAGACAGAGGGTGGTTGTAGAGGGTTGTTTTTCAAACTGGAGGCCTGTGACCAGCGGTGTGCCTCAGGGATCGGTGCTGGGTCCGATGTTAATTGTTATTTATATTAATGATTTGGATGAGAATTTAGGAGGCATGGTTAGTAAGTTTGCAGATGACACCAAGATTGGTGGCATTGTGGACAGTGAAGAAGGTTATCTAGGATTGCAACGGCATCTTGATAAATTGGGCCAGTGGGCCGATGAATGGCAGATGGGGTTTAATTTAGATAAATGTGAGGTGATGCATTTTGGTAGATCGAATCGGGCCAGGACCTACTCCGTTAATGGTAGGGCGTTGGGGAGAGTTATAGAACAAAGAGATCTAGGAGTACAGGTTCATAGCTCCTTGAAAGTGGAGTCACAGGTGGATAGGGTGGTGAAGAAGGCATTCAGCATGCTTGGTTTCATTGGTCAGAACATTGAATACAGGAGTTGGGATGTCTTGTTGCAGTTGTACAATTGTAAACAATTTTACAACACCAAGTTATAGTCCAGCAATTTTATTTTAAATTCACAAGCTTTCGGAGGCTTCCTCCTTCCTCAGGTAAATGTACAATGCAGTTGTACAAGACATTAGTAAGGCCACACTTGGAATACTGTGTACAGTTCTGGTCACCCTATTATAGAAAGGATATTATTAAACTAGAAAGAGTGCAGAAAAGATTTACTAGGATGCTACCGGGACTTGATGGTTTGACTTATAGGGAGAGGTTGGATAGACTGAGACTTTTTTCCCTGGAGAGTAGGAGGTTTAGGGATGATCTTATAGAAGTCTATAAAATAATGAGGGGCATAGATAAGGTAGATAGTCAAAATCTTTTCCCAAAGGTAGGGGAGTCTATAATGAGGGGGCATAGATTTAAGGTGAGAGGGGAGAGATACAAAAGGGTCCAGAGGGGCAATTTTTTCACTCAAAGGGTGGTGAGTGTCTGGAACGAGCTGCCAGAGGCAGTAGTGGAGGCGGGTACAATTTTGTCTTTTAAAAAGCATTTGGACAGTTACATGGGTGAGATGGGTATAGAGGGATATGGGCCAAGTGCAGGCAATTGGGACTAGCTTAGTGGTATAAACTGGGCGACATGGACATGTTGGGCCGAAGGGCCTGTTTCCATGTTGTAAACTTCTATGATCCTATGATTCTATAATAATGGATAATGGAACAGATTTGTGCCGTGATTAAATTACCAACTTGCCATGAATGGCACATCTGCCAAGGATGGCAATACGGCCAAGGATGGTAAACTGGCCATTTGAACAAGGAGGATGTTTACACCACCAAAAGGTGGTTTTGGTTTGCAGAAGCATGGAGAAAGTGGAAACAATGCTTTGAAGTATATGCGATAAAAACAGGCTTAGGAGACAAAACATAAAATGTGCAGGCCTATTCTTACTGAATGTGACAGGTAAGGAAGCAAGAGGTTAGTGCATTAATTTATGCTGAAGCAGAGAAATGGACACTGACGATACTAATCGGTAAGTTTGAGGTATATTTCATACCTCAGAAGAATACTGGCCCAGAATTTGCTGGGAAAATAATGGTAAGTTCATGGGGCACGCCGCTATTAGAGCGTAAAAATCCCAGCAATATGTGGCGGGGAAGAGATACGCCGTGAGTTGTGAATCGCCACAAATTGTTGGACAATTTGAGCTACTCCATCGTTAGCCTCGCAAAAATGGGAGTCTGCCGTCAATCTCCCCATGAGTTTCAAGAAGCTGTTGGATTTTCGCCGTGAATACGAATTTAACTTGCCGCAGAAAGTTATGGCTTGTATTTCACAACGTAAGGACCCTTTTGATGCGAGATTTATGTTCCGACAATGCCACTCAACCTCTCCAGCCCAGAAAAGGGAACAATTGAAACTGTGGAGTTTCATTCCTGCAGGTAGTAAATTGATCCTGAAGGTCTTCTAAATTTTAAATTTCTAAATTTTTTTCTTACTTTTCCTGTTTGTCTCTTTTTTCTCTCACTCTTAAACCAATCCTTCATTCCCTCTCTTTATTTCTCTTTCTGTATCTAATTTGATTTTAATTTACCTTATTTCCTTCTCTGTCATTTGCTCTGTTTCTTTCTCTATCCTTACATTTAATTGGTACAGGAGATAGATGATTGGTTCCATCATTCACCAAGGTCCCAGATGCCTCGTTGACCTTGCGTTATCAACTTGTACTTCCAGCAATTTACAGACGCAAACATTTCTTGAGCTGAAGGGTGAGGAAAAAAATCCAACTCATGGGGCACACTCCAGCAAATTCTGGCCCATTATGTATGAAAGACATATATTTAATATCAAGTTTCAAGCTCAAGGAGAAAGCATTCATTAACATGTAATAAATTTGCAAATAAAGGCCAAGTCTTATGAGTACAGTCTCATTAAAGACAAAATTGTAGCTGAGATAATAGATGATCAAGTCAGAGCCAGATTACTAAGAGAAAAGAGTCTGGATCTACAGAAAGCAATTGATATTTGCAGAGCAGCTGAAGTCAGCAAAATACTGCTAGAACCCCCAAAGCAATGAGTAATATGCTATAAGTAATGTGACTGTAGTGGAGTGTAAAAAAAATCAGATCTAGCTAGTCAACAGCAGATCATGGATTTTAAGTATATGGTAAGATTCTTGCATGTGAGAAAGAAATGTTCACTGTACGGCCAAATGTTTATGTGATATGAAAAATAAAATCATTTCGCTGAAGCACACAAAGCAAAAAAAACTCATTGTCAAACAAGCAATGAATAAAAAAGTTAATAAAGTGGAAGAGCAGACTGAGAGTAAGAATGCAATTTTTATGGGTGCAATTCAGACAGGTGATGATGTTGAACGGACAGTCGACTACAAGATAAATGACAGGACTGTTTGCTTTAAGCTAGACATAGGAGCTCAATCTAACATTGCGCCACAGTTTACAAGAAACTACGTATATAATTGAGCAAATCTAATACAAAGTTGGTGCTGTATCCTGGCCAAAACATCAGGCCAATAGGAAAAATGTGAATATGAAAACAAACAAAGTCTACAATTTTGTGTTCTGGAACAGCAAGTGCAACTAGCTCTTGGACTTCGAGTGCAGGAACTGCAGTTAGAATTGATCAAAAAAATTAACAATTCAAGATATCAATGGAAATAAAAATTGGGAGAAATGTAAAACGGGCTGTCGATTCGCTACCACCAGTTTTACACTATCACATAAAATCAAAATTACCCCCAAGGAACCAAATCAGTGAATTAGCAGAATGGTGACAGTGGTCAAACTGTGAATAAATGAGAATATGCTTCAGTGCTAAAGATTTAAATAAAGAGAACATTATCCAGTGCAGACTTGAAATGCCATAGCATACAAGGCTACGGACCAAATGCTGGAATATGGGATTAGATTAGACAGGGCTTGATGGCCGGCGCGGACACGATGGGCCGAAGGGCCTCTATCTGTGCTGTATAACTCTATGACTCTATGACCATTGAGGAAGTAGTGTCACAATAATCAGATGTCGAAATCTTTAACACACTTCGTGCAAATTCTGATAACTGGAAAGTACAATCAGATGAAGGCTCTTCGGAGTTGCATACATTTCATTGTCCTCTTGGGAGGTATGCATATGCTGGAATGCCCTTTGGGATCACCATGACTCTAAACATTTTCCAGTGCACAATGTCACAGATGCTAGATGACATTGAAGGAGAGGACATCTGATTTAGGAAGAGAATAAACAGAAACATGACCAAAGGTTGGAAAAAGTCCGACAACAAGTAAGACAACACAATATGAAGCTGAATGTGAATAAATGCAAGCTGAAAGTAAATGGACACATACTTACCTCAAAGGTAATAATCTCTGGATTACTGCCTGAGCCACGTGCATATTGGCATAGGGACAAACAGATCAGTTAAATGCATGGCTCAAAGAATGATGTGGGAGGAAGGGGTTTTGTTTCATAGGGCTCTGGCACCAGTACTGGGGAAAGAGAGAGCTGTTCCAACAGGACGGGTTCCACTTAAACTGGGCTGGGACCAGTGTCCTGGTGAATCGAATAATGAGGCCTGTAGATAGGACTTGAAACTAAAAGGGGGGGGGGGAGGAGGGGTCAGATGAGGGGAAATTTAGAAATCTAATGAGAAAAGTTAAGACAATAGAACAGTGTAGTGACTTGGGTAAAGATAAGCAGAGTGTGGCAGGAAGGGACACAGAGTTTACCAGTAATAGTGCAACAAGTAAGGCCAAAGCAGAAAAAAAATGATAAATATCAAAATTAAAGGCTCTTTATCTGAATGCATGGAACATTCGTAACAAGTTAGATGAATTAATTGCAGAGATAGAGATAAATAGGTTTGACCTAACAGCTATTACAGAGACATGAGGCTTGATTTTAAAAGTGAAAAACAGGTGGGTTGGGGGCGGGGGGTGGTGGAACATTGAAAATTGCCACCATTTCAGACCCGCCCCCAACCCACCCATTTCCAGTTTTCATGGGGCCGGAACAAACAGCTATCCCACTCTCAGGAGGTGGGTTGGGCCTTAAAACATTTCAAGGAGGCTACAGGCCTCCACTTTTAACTAATTCCCCATTTCAACCCCGGCAGGCCGGGATTCCCGGGCATTCTGTTTCACGCCTCGTGAAAGGAGGCGAGAAGGATCGAGACTGCAGGTAAGTGTCTAGAAAGGCACAGCTTGTGGGCCTGGAGGAGCAGGAGAGCTTCCCCCAGGCCCAACAAGCCTACCTGCACTGACCCCTCCCACCGATCATGGACCCCCAACCCCGACCCCCCGACCCCGACCCTCTGACCCCCGTGATGGCCCCAGAGCCCATCTCCCATCACTCACGACCCCTGTACCCACCCAACCTACAGTTGTACAGGGCTTTAGTGAGACCTCACCTGGAATATTGCACACAGTTTTGGTCTCCTTATCTAAGGAAGGATATACTTGCCTTAGAGATGGTGCAACAAAGATTCACTAGATTGATTCCTGGGATGAGAGGGTTGTCCTATGAAGAGAGGTTGAGTAGAATGGGCCTAGATCTCTGGAGTTTAGAAGAAAGAGAGGTGATTTCATTGAAACATAAGATTCTGAGGGGGCTTGACAGATTAGATGCTGGGAGGTTGTTTCCCCTAGCTGGAGAGTCTAGAACTAGGGGGCACAGTTGCAGGATAAGGGGTTGGGCATTTAAGGCTGAGATGAGGAGGAATTCCTTCACTCAGAGGGTTATGAATCTTTGGAATTCGTTACCCCAGAGGGCTGTGGATGCTAACTCACTGAATATATTCAAGGCTGAGAGGGATAGATTTTTGGACTCTAGGGGAATCAAGGGATATGGGGATCGGGCATGAAAGCGGAGTTGAGGTTGAAGATCAGCCATGCGGAGCAGGCTCGAGGAGCCATATTGCTACTCCTGCTCCTATTTCTTATATTCTTATGTTCTTACAGCAGAAAGACCCAAGGCCGATGGAAAAAAGGTAGGAGCAATTGAACGCATGAGAAAAAAAACAAGCAACAAAAGTACCAGCAACTGTGTCTTAGCATTTAGATAAGATCCTGCCTAACCTATCAGACGTCAAAAAAACTTTTTAAAAAATGACTTGACGAAGAAGTAGCATAGCTTTGGACTTAAGAGCATGATGCGAGCTTTCAAGAATTGTACCACCTGGTGACGGAATCTTCAGTGCTGAAATATTATGATGTGACCAAGCCTGTAAAGATTAGTGTTGCCACTTCGAGTTCAGGAATAGCCACAGTATTAACACAGCAGGAACAACCCACAGCACATACCTCACAAGCCTTTACACCAATTCAATGTAGGTATTCCCAAATAGAGAAAGAATTTGCAACTGTAGTATTTGGGATCAAAATGTTCCACCAATAAGTATATGCATGAAATATTGAGCTGGAGAACCACTCGAGACAATTATGAAAAAAAATACTTCATGAAACTCCAGACACCGAGCATGTTATTTAAGTTACAAAGGTAGTTGATAGTCGAATGCGAGAGGTAAAGGGCTGTATTAGTGTTGCCAACTCTGGTTGGATGTATTCCTGGAGATTTCATCACATGACCTGCTGCCTCCTACTGCCCCATTCAGTCAAACAGCCTTTCTTCCCCCCCATCTCCAATATTTTTATGACTAATAAACAAAAGTGTTAAAAGAAAATGAAAAAAAAATACCATTTTTGTTAATGCCCCTGTGATTTTTCTCCCGGGTCACTTGCAGCAGTGTCCAAGAGATTAAATCTTAAATTCCTGGAAATTTCAAGGTAATGCTGGAGGGTTGGCAACCCTAGGCTGAATGTAGCCAATGTGTTGAGTTGAAAGGATGGCACAGATGACAAAACTGATAAATGACAATGTATCCTGTCTCCCAATGTCATAAGCAAGACTAGGTGTGATGAGAACTGAAACCGAGAACAACTAATCATTATAAAAAATGGATTCCCTGATCTTCAAAGGATTTCCAGTCACGGAATTTGAATTTGATCCAAGACTACAACAATGTTGAGATTTCCAAAATGAATTGAAGAGGGGCTTATCTTCAAAGTCACAAAGCTGTTGAGCCTGCCAGCCTGGGAAAACTGATGTTGGGAGAAATACATCAAAACCACCAAGGAATTAAAAATCCAAAAGGATTAGCAAGCAATGTCTTGTTCTGGCCAAACTGCAGACATTGTAACCCTCTTCTCTCTCTTCCTCTAAGTCGCTCCTTACAACCCACCTCTTTGACCAAGCTTTCAGTCACCTGTCCTAATGGCTCGGTGTCAAATTTTGTCTGACAACGCTCCTGTAAAAGCGCCTTGGGATGTGTTACTACCTTAAAGGCATTATATAAATGCAAGTTCTTGATGTTGTTGTAAGCTGATGTCCAACATACAACACATTCAGAAATGAAAACACATGGTAGAAAATTGGGAGTGATGCATTTGATTTTCATTCAAATGAATTTTTAATCACTATTGACTACTTTTCAATTTTTTTTAAAACTCTGTAGGGCAGATTTTCCTCTTACTGCACCTGAGCATAACTAATCACTTGGGTGGAGAGCATAGAGGAAAAATGGGCAGGGAGGATCATATATCTCTAAATGTGGCAGTCCGGTTTTCTGTCTGAAAAGAGCAAATAGAAGCTACCAGAACAACAAATTAAAGCCGAGATTGGTCAGAGTGAATTGTCACTGAACTACCAAAGCAGAATCCAAAAGACAGCTGATAGATTATAGATTATCCGTACGATAATGTAATCTTATAATAATCCCCACAATTTTGCAGTTATTTGAATTTCGAGTTTAGTACAACAGTTACAGTACCCTGAAAGAAATGAAATGTATAAAAACTTGTAAAAAGGCTATTTATTAGCCAGGGGGATTGATACATAAACAATCTGGAACCAAAATTTGGAAGTGGTGGCCATGCCAAAGTTCGCAGGGCCCGGGGCAGGGTCCTTAATTAACATCCCATTGGCAGGCACCCGTGCAACTAAGGGTGCATCCAGGGCACGTGCCTTGCCCCAGAGGCAGCATTCTGTAGCACAAGTTGCTGGTTACCCCCTCTCCCAAGAAAGAACTATGAAGGTCCCCCATCTTTACTTTGAGAGTGGGCCTTAAAGCTGCCATATTTTTCCTAAATTGGCCTAGAATTTTTCTGGGTTTTTTTGCCTCTCCCAGGCTCTCCTAGGAAATTGCATGGCTGGTTGGTGGGGGGAGGGGTGGTGGATGAGGGTCATGGTGTGCATAAGTCGCACCATGACAGCACAGGATTGGCATGATGGACCAGCCAGTCTTTTCCTGTCCTTCTTCTGCCCATATGCCCTGAATGCTTCTATAAAGGTCCCTCTCGGTCATCTCTTTCCAAGACTAAAGAGCCCCAGTTTATTCAGCCTTTCTTTCTAACTCATTCTTTGATGCTGAGGATCAGACTTGTGGCTCTTCTCTGAACCACTTCCATGGCTTGAATGTTTTCCTTATGTCCCAGTGAGCAAAACTGCGTACGGTACTTAGGATGTGGTCTTAACAGGGCACTGTGCAGTTTTAGCAAAGCATTTTCCGACTTATATTCTACTGATATAGCAATGAGATTTGGCATTTTACTTGGTTTATTTATTGAGACCCCAGAGTAATTTGACATGCACAGCGCTGAAGCTAAAATCACTCCCAGAACCCTTTATTTTTGATCCATTCAGAGTAGATTTATGACACCTATTTTCCTTCCAATGTGCAGTAACCTTGCACTTGTCTGTATTCAATTTCATGTGTTACTATTCTAACCATTTAAAATTGTATCTAACTCCTTTTACAGCACCCTATTTGCTTCCTCCAAGTGAAAAAATAACATCATCTGTAAATCTAACAAGTTTGATTGGGTGAATAAATCCACATCACTGGTATGTAATAGGAGTAACAGGAGGAGGACAGCAACAATCTCTGTGGAACACCATTACTACTTCCTCCCACCACATCACTCCTCCAACAATCTCTGTGGAACACCATTACTACTTCCTCCCACCACATCACTCCTCTAACAATCTCTGTGGAACACCATTACTACTTCCTCCCATCACATCACTCCTCCAACAATCTCTGTGGAACACCATTACTACTTCCTCCCACCACATCACTCCTCTAACAATCTCTGTGGAACACCATTACTACTTCCTCCCATCACATCACTCCTCTAACAATCTCTGTGGAACACCATTACTACTTCCTCCCACCACATCACTCCTCTAACAATCTCTGTGGAACACCATTACTACTTCCTCCCACCACATCACTCCTCTAACAATCTCTGTGGAACACCATTACTACTTCCTCCCATCACATCACTCCTCTAACAATCTCTGTGGAACACCATTACTACTTCCTCCCATCACATCACTCCTCTAACAATCTCTGTGGAACACCATTACTACTTCCTCCCACCACATCACTCCTCTAACAATCTCTGTGGAACACCATTACTACTTCCTCCCACCACATCACTCCTCCAACAATCTCTGTGGAACACCATTACTACTTCCTCCCATCACATCACTCCTCTAACAATCTCTGTGGAACACCATTACTACTTCCTCCCATCACATCACTCCTCTAACAATCTCTGTGGAACACCATTACTACTTCCTCCCATCACATCACTCCTCCAACAATCTCTGTGGAACACCATTACTACTTCCTCCCATCACATCACTCCTCCAACAATCTCTGTGGAACACCATTACTACTTCCTCCCATCACATCACTCCTCTAACAATCTCTGTGGAACACCATTACTACTTCCTCCCATCACATCACTCCTCTAACAATCTCTGTGGAACACCATTACTACTTCCTCCCACCACATCACTCCTCCAACAATCTCTGTGGAACACCATTACTACTTCCTCCCATCACATCACTCCTCTAACAATCTCTGTGGAACACCATTACTACTTCCTCCCACCACATCACTCCTCCAACAATCTCTGTGGAACACCATTACTACTTCCTCCCACCACATCACTCCTCTAACAATCTCTGTGGAACACCATTACTACTTCCTCCCATCACATCACTCCTCCAACAATCTCTGTGGAACACCATTACTACTTCCTCCCATCACATCACTCCTCCAACAATCTCTGTGGAACACCATTACTACTTCCTCCCATCACATCACTCCTCTAACAATCTCTGTGGAACACCATTACTACTTCCTCCCATCACATCACTCCTCTAACAATCTCTGTGGAACACCATTACTACTTCCTCCCATCACATCACTCCTCCAACAATCTCTGTGGAACACCATTACTACTTCCTCCCATCACATCACTCCTCCAACAATCTCTGTGGAACACCATTACTACTTCCTCCCATCACATCACTCCTCTAACAATCTCTGTGGAACACCATTACTACTTCCTCCCATCACATCACTCCTCTAACAATCTCTGTGGAACACCATTACTACTTCCTCCCATCACATCACTCCTCTAACAATCTCTGTGGAACACCATTACTACTTCCTCCCACCACATCACTCCTCCAACAATCTCTGTGGAACACCATTACTACTTCCTCCCACCACATCACTCCTCTAACAATCTCTGTGGAACACCATTACTACTTCCTCCCATCACATCACTCCTCCAACAATCTCTGTGGAACACCATTACTACTTCCTCCCACCACATCACTCCTCCAACAATCTCTGTGGAACACCATTACTACTTCCTCCCACCACATCACTCCTCCAACAATCTCTGTGGAACACCATTACTACTTCCTCCCACCACATCACTCCTCCAACAATCTCTGTGGAACACCATTACTACTTCCTCCCATCACATCACTCCTCTAACAATCTCTGTGGAACACCATTACTACTTCCTCCCATCACATCACTCCTCCAACAATCTCTGTGGAACACCATTACTACTTCCTCCCATCACATCACTCCTCTAACAATCTCTGTGGAACACCATTACTACTTCCTCCCATCACATCACTCCTCTAACAATCTCTGTGGAACACCATTACTACTTCCTCCCATCACATCACTCCTCTAACAATCTCTGTGGAACACCATTACTACTTCCTCCCATCACATCACTCCTCTAACAATCTCTGTGGAACACCATTACTACTTCCTCCCACCACATCACTCCTCCAACAATCTCTGTGGAACACCATTACTACTTCCTCCCATCACATCACTCCTCCAACAATCTCTGTGGAACACCATTACTACTTCCTCCCATCACATCACTCCTCCAACAATCTCTGTGGAACACCATTACTACTTCCTCCCATCACATCACTCCTCTAACAATCTCTGTGGAACACCATTACTACTTCCTCCCATCACATCACTCCTCCAACAATCTCTGTGGAACACCATTACTACTTCCTCCCATCACATCACTCCTCCAACAATCTCTGTGGAACACCATTACTACTTCCTCCCATCACATCACTCCTCCAACAATCTCTGTGGAACACCATTACTACTTCCTCCCATCACATCACTCCTCTAACAATCTCTGTGGAACACCATTACTACTTCCTCCCATCACATCACTCCTCTAACAATCTCTGTGGAACACCATTACTACTTCCTCCCATCACATCACTCCTCTAACAATCTCTGTGGAACACCATTACTACTTCCTCCCATCACATCACTCCTCCAACAATCTCTGTGGAACACCATTACTACTTCCTCCCATCACATCACTCCTCCAACAATCTCTGTGGAACACCATTACTACTTCCTCCCATCACATCACTCCTCTAACAATCTCTGTGGAACACAATTACTACTTCCTCCCATCACATCACTCCTCCAACAATCTCTGTGGAACACCATTACTACTTCCTCCCATCACATCACTCCTCCAACAATCTCTGTGGAACACCATTACTACTTCCTCCCATCACATCACTCCTCTAACAATCTCTGTGGAACACCATTACTACTTCCTCCCATCACATCACTCCTCCAACAATCTCTGTGGAACACCATTACTACTTCCTCCCACCACATCACTCCTCCAACAATCTCTGTGGAACACCATTACTACTTCCTCCCATCACATCACTCCTCTAACAATCTCTGTGGAACACCATTACTACTTCCTCCCATCACATCACTCCTCCAACAATCTCTGTGGAACACCATTACTACTTCCTCCCACCACATCACTCCTCCAACAATCTCTGTGGAACACCATTACTACTTCCTCCCATCACATCACTCCTCTAACAATCTCTGTGGAACACCATTACTACTTCCTCCCATCACATCACTCCTCCAACAATCTCTGTGGAACACCATTACTACTTCCTCCCACCACATCACTCCTCTAACAATCTCTGTGGAACACCATTACTACTTCCTCCCATCACATCACTCCTCCAACAATCTCTGTGGAACACCATTACTACTTCCTCCCATCACATCACTCCTCTAACAATCTCTGTGGAACACCATTACTACTTCCTCCCATCACATCACTCCTCCAACAATCTCTGTGGAACACCATTACTACTTCCTCCCACCACATCACTCCTCCAACAATCTCTGTGGAACACCATTACTACTTCCTCCCATCACATCACTCCTCTAACAATCTCTGTGGAACACCATCACTACTTCCTCCCATCACATCACTCCTCTAACAATCTCTGTGGAACACCATTACTACTTCCTCCCATCACATCACTCCTCTAACAATCTCTGTGGAACACCATTACTACTTCCTCCCATCACATCACTCCTCTAACAATCTCTGTGGAACACCATTACTACTTCCTCCCATCACATCACTCCTCTAACAATCTCTGTGGAACACCATCACTACTTCCTCCCATCACATCACTCCTCTAACAATCTCTGTGGAACACCATTACTACTTCCTCCCATCACATCACTCCTCCAACAATCTCTGTGGAACACCATTACTACTTCCTCCCATCACATCACTCCTCTAACAATCTCTGTGGAACACCATTACTACTTCCTCCCATCACATCACTCCTCCAACAATCTCTGTGGAACACCATTACTACTTCCTCCCATCACATCACTCCTCCAACAATCTCTGTGGAACACCATTACTACTTCCTCCCACCACATCACTCCTCCAACAATCTCTGTGGAACACCATTACTACTTCCTCCCACCACATCACTCCTCCAACAATCTCTGTGGAACACCATTACTACTTCCTCCCATCACATCACTCCTCTAACAATCTCTGTGGAACACCATTACTACTTCCTCCCATCACATCACTCCTCTAACAATCTCTGTGGAACACCATTACTACTTCCTCCCATCACATCACTCCTCCAACAATCTCTGTGGAACACCATTACTACTTCCTCCCATCACATCACTCCTCCAACAATCTCTGTGGAACACCATTACTACTTCCTCCCACCACATCACTCCTCCAATAATCTCTGTGGAACACCATTACTACTTCCTCCCATCACATCACTCCTCTAACAATCTCTGTGGAACACCATTACTACTTCCTCCCATCACATCACTCCTCTAACAATCTCTGTGGAACACCATTACTACTTCCTCCCATCACATCACTCCTCTAACAATCTCTGTGGAACACCATTACTACTTCCTCCCATCACATCACTCCTCTAACAATCTCTGTGGAACACCATTACTACTTCCTCCCATCACATCACTCCTCCAACAATCTCTGTGGAACACCATTACTACTTCCTCCCATCACATCACTCCTCCAACAATCTCTGTGGAACACCATTACTACTTCCTCCCATCACATCACTCCTCTAACAATCTCTGTGGAACACCATTACTACTTCCTCCCATCACATCACTCCTCTAACAATCTCTGTGGAACACCATTACTACTTCCTCCCATCACATCACTCCTCTAACAATCTCTGTGGAACACCATTACTACTTCCTCCCACCACATCACTCCTCCAACAATCTCTGTGGAACACCATTACTACTTCCTCCCACCACATCACTCCTCTAACAATCTCTGTGGAACACCATTACTACTTCCTCCCACCACATCACTCCTCCAACAATCTCTGTGGAACACCATTACTACTTCCTCCCATCACATCACTCCTCCAACAATCTCTGTGGAACACCATTACTACTTCCTCCCATCACATCACTCCTCCAACAATCTCTGTGGAACACCATTACTACTTCCTCCCATCACATCACTCCTCTAACAATCTCTGTGGAACACCATTACTACTTCCTCCCATCACATCACTCCTCTAACAATCTCTGTGGAACACCATTACTACTTCCTCCCATCACATCACTCCTCCAACAATCTCTGTGGAACACCATTACTACTTCCTCCCATCACATCACTCCTCCAACAATCTCTGTGGAACACCATTACTACTTCCTCCCACCACATCACTCCTCCAACAATCTCTGTGGAACACCATTACTACTTCCTCCCACCACATCACTCCTCTAACAATCTCTGTGGAACACCATTACTACTTCCTCCCACCACATCACTCCTCCAACAATCTCTGTGGAACACCATTACTACTTCCTCCCATCACATCACTCCTCTAACAATCTCTGTGGAACACCATTACTACTTCCTCCCATCACATCACTCCTCCAACAATCTCTGTGGAACACCATTACTACTTCCTCCCATCACATCACTCCTCTAACAATCTCTGTGGAACACCATTACTACTTCCTCCCATCACATCACTCCTCCAACAATCTCTGTGGAACACCATTACTACTTCCTCCCATCACATCACTCCTCTAACAATCTCTGTGGAACACCATTACTACTTCCTCCCATCACATCACTCCTCTAACAATCTCTGTGGAACACCATTACTACTTCCTCCCACCACATCACTCCTCCAACAATCTCTGTGGAACACCATTACTACTTCCTCCCATCACATCACTCCTCTAACAATCTCTGTGGAACACCATTACTACTTCCTCCCACCACATCACTCCTCCAACAATCTCTGTGGAACACCATTACTACTTCCTCCCATCACATCACTCCTCTAACAATCTCTGTGGAACACCATTACTACTTCCTCCCACCACATCACTCCTCCAACAATCTCTGTGGAACACCATTACTACTTCCTCCCATCACATCACTCCTCCAACAATCTCTGTGGAACACCATTACTACTTCCTCCCACCACATCACTCCTCTAACAATCTCTGTGGAACACCATTACTACTTCCTCCCATCACATCACTCCTCCAACAATCTCTGTGGAACACCATTACTACTTCCTCCCACCACATCACTCCTCCAACAATCTCTGTGGAACACCATTACTACTTCCTCCCATCACATCACTCCTCTAACAATCTCTGTGGAACACCATTACTACTTCCTCCCACCACATCACTCCTCCAACAATCTCTGTGGAACACCATTACTACTTCCTCCCATCACATCACTCCTCCAACAATCTCTGTGGAACACCATTACTACTTCCTCCCATCACATCACTCCTCTAACAATCTCTGTGGAACACCATTACTACTTCCTCCCATCACATCACTCCTCCAACAATCTCTGTGGAACACCATTACTACTTCCTCCCATCACATCACTCCTCTAACAATCTCTGTGGAACACCATTACTACTTCCTCCCATCACATCACTCCTCTAACAATCTCTGTGGAACACCATTACTACTTCCTCCCATCACATCACTCCTCTAACAATCTCTGTGGAACACCATTACTACTTCCTCCCACCACATCACTCCTCTAACAATCTCTGTGGAACACCATTACTACTTCCTCCCATCACATCACTCCTCTAACAATCTCTGTGGAACACCATTACTACTTCCTCCCATCACATCACTCCTCTAACAATCTCTGTGGAACACCATTACTACTTCCTCCCACCACATCACTCCTCTAACAATCTCTGTGGAACACCATTACTACTTCCTCCCATCACATCACTCCTCCAACAATCTCTGTGGAACACCATTACTACTTCCTCCCACCACATCACTCCTCTAACAATCTCTGTGGAACACCATTACTACTTCCTCCCATCACATCACTCCTCTAACAATCTCTGTGGAACACCATTACTACTTCCTCCCACCACATCACTCCTCTAACAATCTCTGTGGAACACCATTACTACTTCCTCCCATCACATCACTCCTCTAACAATCTCTGTGGAACACCATTACTACTTCCTCCCATCACATCACTCCTCTAACAATCTCTGTGGAACACCATTACTACTTCCTCCCACCACATCACTCCTCTAACAATCTCTGTGGAACACCATTACTACTTCCTCCCATCACATCACTCCTCCAACAATCTCTGTGGAACACCATTACTACTTCCTCCCATCACATCACTCCTCCAACAATCTCTGTGGAACACCATTACTACTTCCTCCCATCACATCACTCCTCTAACAATCTCTGTGGAACACCATTACTACTTCCTCCCATCACATCACTCCTCTAACATTCTCTGTGGAACACCATTACTACTTCCTCCCATCACATCACTCCTCTAACAATCTCTGTGGAACACCATTACTACTTCCTCCCATCACATCACTCCTCTAACAATCTCTGTGGAACACCATTACTACTTCCTCCCATCACATCACTCCTCCAACAATCTCTGTGGAACACCATTACTACTTCCTCCCATCACATCACTCCTCCAACAATCTCTGTGGAACACCATTACTACTTCCTCCCATCACATCACTCCTCCAACAATCTCTGTGGAACACCATTACTACTTCCTCCCATCACATCACTCCTCCAACAATCTCTGTGGAACACCATTACTACTTCCTCCCACCACATCACTCCTCCAACAATCTCTGTGGAACACCATTACTACTTCCTCCCATCACATCACTCCTCTAACAATCTCTGTGGAACACCATTACTACTTCCTCCCACCACATCACTCCTCCAACAATCTCTGTGGAACACCATTACTACTTCCTGCCACCACATCACTCCTCCAACAATCTCTGTGGAACACCATTACTACTTCCTCCCATCACATCACTCCTCCAACAATCTCTGTGGAACACCATTACTACTTCCTCCCATCACATCACTCCTCCAACAATCTCTGTGGAACACCATTACTACTTCCTCCCATCACATCACTCCTCTAACAATCTCTGTGGAACACCATTACTACTTCCTCCCATCACATCACTCCTCTAACAATCTCTGTGGAACACCATTACTACTTCCTCCCATCACATCACTCCTCCAACAATCTCTGTGGAACACCATTACTACTTCCTCCCATCACATCACTCCTCTAACAATCTCTGTGGAACACCATTACTACTTCCTCCCATCACATCACTCCTCTAACAATCTCTGTGGAACACCATTACTACTTCCTCCCATCACATCACTCCTCCAACAATCTCTGTGGAACACCATTACTACTTCCTCCCATCACATCACTCCTCTAACAATCTCTGTGGAACACCATTACTACTTCCTCCCACCACATCACTCCTCCAACAATCTCTGTGGAACACCATTACTACTTCCTCCCACCACATCACTCCTCTAACAATCTCTGTGGAACACCATTACTACTTCCTCCCATCACATCACTCCTCCAACAATCTCTGTGGAACACCATTACTACTTCCTCCCATCACATCACTCCTCCAACAATCTCTGTGGAACACCATTACTACTTCCTCCCATCACATCACTCCTCTAACAATCTCTGTGGAACACCATTACTACTTCCTCCCACCACATCACTCCTCTAACAAGTTCCCACTGCTTCCTTTCCTTCGGGCAATTTCCTGTCCACCCCCAGATTTAACCCATGAATTGCCACCGCTTTCAGTTTTAGGAGCACCTTTCCATGAAGAACTTGACCAGAGGATTTTTGGAAAATAAGTCATATGCTTTTCCACTGTACATGTGAGATGTCAATTCCTCAAAAAATTGATGGTTCGTCAGGTAGGACCGTGCCCTTTGAACCATGTTAACCGTTATTTGCTAGATTATTGTCATACTGGTAGTCGTCATAATCATTCCATTAATTTAGCAATTATTGATCTAAGATTAATGGATCTATAGTTCCCTGGATTGGATTTGTCTCCTTACTTTGAATATAGGCACTATATTGACTTGTTTCTCGTCTCCCCAATATTCAATGACTCCCTCATGACGATTTTCAGCACTTCACAAGTTTCTTCTCTAATCTCTCTTAGTAGCTGGGATAGAACCCATCCATCGCTGGAGATTTGTTCATCAAGCCTTTTAAACCCGTTTAGAACTTTATCTTGTTGCTTTCAAAGTCTGTAAATCTGCTTTGATTATCTCCATTAATAGAGGGCATGTTATTGTAATCTTCCCCGGTAAGTACTTCAAGGAAGTAATCGTTGAGTATATTCCCTATTCACTGCTCATCCTTGGTTTCAACTCTACTGGCATAATTCAAGGTTCCCATCTCTTCCCTGACTACCCTATTACTTTCACAGTACTGGAACAACTTCTTGTTCTTGTGTTTAGTGCCTGCAGCTATAATCTTTTCCAGATGATTCTTTGATTCTCTCCCCTTTAAATCATTCTGGTTACATGTTTCTGAAATTTTCTGTACTCTTCCCTCACCCTTTTCTCTCCACACTTTTTGAGGCTCATTTTTCTTTCCTATTTCCATTCCCATCATCTTATTGGGTGATTAGGCTCATAGTTTTAATTCTAAGTTTATTAATTTTTGTTATGAATTTGTTCCTCATGCTCCTCAGTGTGCCTTTGAAGGTCCTCAATTGAGGTGTTGATTAATAATTTCCACCACCTAACCTGTTTTAGCTCTTCGCTCCTACCCTTGTAGTTGGCCTTTGAAAATTATACATCTGGGTGTTGGTCCTCAGCAGCATTGAATCCCAAACCATATCAAAATCAATTAGGATATGATCGCCATCACCCAGAGATGTCACAACTTCCATTTGCTGTACACCGTTGGAGTCACATTCAAGCAGGAACTCAATGACACAAGGAGAAACATTAGATCTAACTGTCAGCAACAGTCAAACTCAGAGTTGTCTCTTGTGGTTCCCGTGACACACTGGATCATGAGTGAACCATGCATTACATTTGCCAATTCTGACTCTAAGCCACTTAAGCAATAACAATTTATATTTGGTCGGCTGAAATTCCACATTAGTAGAACTTCCTATTTTCATATGTCCTGTTTAACTTTATAAATTATTCTGTCCTCCCTCTTATTCTGAGCTGAAAACCAGTAGCAACCTTCTCGTGCTATTTTAGCTCTCTTTGCACCATGAACCTCTAACCCACTTTACACACTGGACGAAGTTGAAAGTTCCGGAGAGGCTGTTAAAATTACCCCCCAATACTCCAACACAGAGTATTTCACTGGGTAGTGTTTTCCCTTTCCACAGAGTCTACTTCCTTTATTTCCCAGATATCTCCTACTAAAACAACATCCCCTCTTCTCCTATCTATTCTACCCTTCCAGAACATACTGTGCCTTTTTATTTTGGTTGCATAAACATGGCTTGTATTCCCTTGATTATAGGAGATTGAGGGGTGATCTGATCAAGTTGTTTAAAATGTTAAAAGGATTTGATCGGGTAGATACATTGAAACTATCTCATCTGGTGGAGGAATCAAGAACAAGGGGACATAATTTTACAATTAGAGCTAGGCCATTCAGGAGCGAAATCAGGAAACACTTATTCACACAAAGGGTGGTAGAAATTTGGAAATCTCTCCCACAAAAGGCTGTGGATGACATTGTAGGGACCTGATAAGTATATGTTAAAAAAGATCCCACCGGCTTTGGGGTGGATCTCCTCGAGCAGGTGAAAATTGGAAACTGCTCTTGTTTCCATCAAGTAAGCAGAGTTAAAATTGTCTCCCCGATCTCAAAGACAGAACCACCACCAATGCAGCACTGTCTTAGTACTACACTGAAGTACCAGCCTTGGTTATATGTGCTAAAGTCTGTAGTAGGGCTTCAACCCACAGTCTTCTGACTCGGAGGCAAAAGCGCCAACAGCTGAATGAAGCTGAAACTCGTCCTACTGCTACGATAGTCTCTGGTTCAGGCATTTGCTACAACTGCTTCTAGCATTCATGTATAGGCACCTTAACAAAGGATTTTCTTCTCCTTTTGCCTTGAGCCTTACTGTTGCTGAAAATTAGATCCAATGGGCTCGATGTTAGCAGGGCTGCGGGTTCGCGGCGGGGGGCTATTGGGTGCGTGGGTAACGCGCCCGGTGAAATTAGTCTGCCCCTTGCGCGATCGCAGCCTAATTGGATCCACTTACCTGGTCTTCCGGGTTCCCCACTGCTGATCTGCGCGTCGGGCTGACTGCGCATGCGCAGTAAGGTCTATCAGCTGGAGGAGCTCTATTTAAAGGGGCAGTCCTCCACTGACTGATGCTGCAACAAATAGAAAAAATTACAGCATGGAGCAGCCCAGGGGGAAGGCTGCTCCCAGGTTTAATGATGCCTCACTCCAGGTTTCATTAGATGGGGTGAGGAGGAGAGGGAGGACAGAGATCTTCCCTCTGGCGGGCGGGAGGAAGCGGCCTGCCTCTGCCACCAGGAAGGCCTGGCTCGAGGTGGCAGAGGAGGTCACCTGCACCACCAACATATCGCCCACCTGCATACAGTGCAAGAGGCGCTCCAATGACCTCAGTAGGTCAACCAAAGTGAGTACACTTACTCATTCCCCTACACTCCATCTGCCACATCACCGCCCCCACCCCACATCTCCTTCTGCACTGCCAACACTACTCTGTCACATCACCCCTCATACCCACTCAAACCTCATCCTCATCTTACCTGCACTTACTCACCTCCCCAGTACTCATCCCGCCACTACCACTCAACCCAATCCTCATACAATCTCATGGCTCTATCTCATACTCACCCTCTCGTACATCTCTTTCACAGTCAGCCTCACTCAACCTGCCAATACCTGTGCTGCAGCCACAGGGCATGCATCACATATGTGCAGTAGGCAGCGTAAGGCAAACGTGTCGTGAGCATGAAGGGGATGCACAAGGGTGTTTGAGGGTTTGTCATGGTTTTTACTTATATTAAATTTCTGACCAACTCACATTACATATTATATTGGCACCACTACTGCCATGTCTTTGCGAATCTTGTCTGGTTTGTGCAATAATGCCCTTTCCTGAGGATCACAATGAAGTCCTACAACTGATGACACCCACTGTGTCACTGCAGAGTGGTGTAGGTGTATTTGCAGGGCTCTTTTGTGGAGACACCGGCGATGTCCCCGGTGGCACCCTGGAAGGATGCGGAGGAGAAGTTGTTGAGGGCAGTGGTGACTTTGACAGTGACAGGTAAGAAGATGGTGCTCGGGCCAACCGGGAGCAGCTCAGCATGAAGGAGGCTGCAGATGTCCACGACTACATGTCGAGTGACTCTGAGCCTCCGTGTGCACTGCTGCTCAGAGAGGTCCAGGAAGCTGAGCCTCGGTCTGTGGACCCTGTGGCGAGGGTAGTGCCCTCTGCGACGCATCTCTCTCTGCGGTTGCCCTCCCTCCTGCTGTGCAGGTGGATGTGTCACAGCACTGTGTTGTGGAGCTCCTCATGTCAGAGGTGGACAACGTGGCCGGCGAGGCTGGTGATGCTGTTCGCCCTCCGAGGAGGTCATGACTGCAGCTACGGCGGCCCCCATCCGGAAGATGTACATCTGAGGGGGTCCGTAAGTTAGGTACATGTCTCTGGACCCCGGGGTAAGTGTGCAAGTTGGTGAATTTTCTTGTCAGGAGGAGGGTGGTGGAGGCCAAACTTTGTCCAAAGTGTCAGAGTGACCTCCAGCAATGAGTGAGGGTCTCCCCCCCCCACCTGTGAAATGGACCTTTGCAGCTGCCACAGGCTGACAGATGCAACACGTCCATTTCAATTGGAAGCGTTTCCCCCAGTGTGGGAAACAGTCCCAGTTGTCTCTAAAATCCCACCCCTCCTCACATATTCCCTTAATCAGGTCAGTTAATGACCTGAAATACCTACGTAAATACTTTTAAGTGGCATCCCGCCGGCTTTAATTGCCTGCGGGATTCCCACCTGTGGGGGCTGTGCGCGCACGCCAGCGCGTCAGTGAGGAACTCGGAAGTGGGCGGGTTGGAGCCGGGCTCCTGACCCGCTCCAGGATTCCCCAATTTTTGGAGCCCCCCCCGCCAGGAACGCACCCGATAGCGGGTGCTAAAATGAAGCCCAATGTTTCTCCTTGTGTCATTGAGTTCCTGCTTGTCTGTTTGGCTAATATTCATCCTTTTATTAGCCTTATAATATAGGATGCAGTTACCTCCCTGTCCTCCCCCATGTAGTTTAAATAGTTCCATGATAGTTGCCTCTATGCTTCTCCCTAATCCCATTGCTCCTGCAACCTGTCTTTCCTAAAGCAGTTACTTATGAAAATGGCACCATTATTGCTGCAGCACTTTATCAGCTCCATCTATTTTCCTAGAGTAGCAGCAGAATGTGTTCAATGCTGTTGGTCAGTTGCACAGTGCAGTGATCAAAGGTTGGTGAGTATTGCAAGCTGAACTGTAGAATACATTCCTGTCCACTATGGAGGAAATGTCATTGACACTGCAATTGAATCCTCGGTGACTCGTGGATTATGGGTAGTTACATGGAATGTACAGCACAGCCCAACTGGTCCATGGCGGTGTTTATGCTCCACACGAGCCTCCTCCCACCCCTCTTCATCTAACTCTATCAATATAACCTTCTATTCCTTTTTTTCTCATGTGTTTATTAGCTTCCCTTTAAATGCATCTATGTTATTCGCCTCAACTATTTCTTGTGGTAGCAAGTTCCACATTCTAACCACTCTCTGGGTAAAGAAGTTTCTCCTGAATTCCCTATTGGATTTATTAGTGACTATCTTATATTTATGGCCTGTAGTTTTCATCTTAAAGACCTCCAGCGGGTCACCTCTCAACCTTCTCTTTTCTAGAGAAAAGAGCCCCAGCTTATTCAATCTTTCCTGATATGTATAACCCCTCAGTTCTGGTATCACCCTTGTAAATCTTTTTTGCACCTTCTCCCATGCCTCTGGACCAGAACTATGCACAGTACTCAAAGTGTGGCCTAACCAAGGTTCTATACAGGTACAAAATAACTTCTCTGCTTTTCAATTCTATCCCTCTAAAAATAAACCCCAGTGCTTTGTTCTGCAAATTGCTTTCCCTGTGGCTTTCTCAAACATGGGGTCAACTGTCCAGGCAACTTTGATGGCAGGACAGCAGATAATGGAGAAAGTTTCTAGCAGAGTTTATGGATGCTCTTCAGGCTGATCACCACCGAATGGAAGACCGCCTTAAACAGCGGCAGAACACCACTTTGCAAAGCTTTGGCCATTGTAGGTGTTTGTCCCCACTTTGAGAGAAACAAATGTAGCTGTCAGGCCTCTGGAACAATGCATCAGTCATTTCCTTAATACCAAAGGGGTGCCTTGACCAAAGCCACTTGTAATCTCCTCCTGGTGCCTGGAAAGATCCAGTAGCCAAAAAAAAGTCAGTGATTGCTGGGATATTAATAGTCACAGGCACAGGAGTTGGTTCCTTTTCTATTTGCAACCATCAATTCACTTATCTCAGTAATTTCCTCAATTGTGTCTAGGCCTCCAAATTCACTGTCAAGTTGTTCACTGAAGGTATCCTTTTTTTGTTGCCTTTATTGTCTGTGCCTTCACCATCTTTTCTTCCTGCTCCTCCTCAGACAGCACAGCAGCTGTTATGGCCACTGTAGCAGCAATTGTAAAGTGCTTTAAAGTTTGTCAATGGTATCAAACCCCACGCAATTGTAATTTATAGCACTGGTGTTAAACACCTTTCAAAAGACTGGACTATGTAGAGTTGATTAAGCCAATTGAATCTACCCCCTGATAAATGGCTCATTGCTGTTTTGGTTCATTATTGGTAATCATTTACCACTGAATTAAAACCATATTGGAATGTGTAGAATGGCATTAACCATGCTCAAAGTACTCAGACTGGTGATTACTAACACATCAAATGTCTGCCCCATAATCTCTACTCGTAGGAATGCAAAACTTACATGGTAGAGCATCAAAAAAAACTTCCTTCAGTTGATGATGACATTTTTTCAAATCCCTCCATGGCCTCGCCCCTCCCTGTCTCTGTAACCTCTTCCAGCCCTACAACCCTCCGAGATCTCTGCATCCTCCAATTCTGACCTCTTGCGCATCCCTAATTTTCATCGCTCCACCATTTGCAGCCGTGCCTGCAGCTGCCTAGACCCAAGCTCTGGAATTCCCTCCCTAAACCGCCCGTCACTCTAGTTCTCTCTCCTCCTTTAAGAAGCTCCTTAAGACTTATCTCTGACCAAGCTTTTGGTTACCATCCTAATATCTCCTTATGTGGCTTGGTGGCAAATTTTGTTTGATAACACTCCTGTGAAGCGCCTTGGGATATTTTACTACGTTAAAGGCGCTATATAAATGCAAGTTGTTATGTGTCATGTGAAACTTATTTTATGTTTCTCAAACTTCATCTCAGATGGATACAGATTTGGTCAGTAATCTCCTTTTTCCAATTGTGCAAAATAGTACAATACCTTAAGCCCACAATCTTCAACCTCAGCTCAATTTTGAACCTGTGACAGCATTTACGATATAATTTGAGGTTCAATAATGTAATATATTATTGTATTCTCCCCTTTATCCCTTGGACTTCCCATGCCTCAAACTGTTTCAGTCAAAGAGGAAAGGCTGCCCAGGGGGCCTCTGCCTATCCTACTCTTTAATTGGATGCAAGGAGATGTACTGGATTGGCCGGCAGTGACTTCTCTGCAATTCCTGTTCTGAGTGTTTTCTCCTTAAATTACAATTGTCACTCACTATTTTTATGGACATAGAGTTTTAGTGCTAATTCTATCCTACCGTAAAACTGAGGGATGTTTCTCTTAATCCATCAGACAAATTGAAAAACACCAAGCTACTAAAATAATTATTCTTAATTGCACGTGAATGGGAATGTATTAATATGATATATTTTGTTGGAAAGAGGCTAATTTAGGTCATAAATAAGAAATTTAGTAAAAGAATGAAAAAATTATAGAATAGCAGTTACTTTGAAAATGTTTCCAAATATACAGCTTGACTATTTTTTGCATACTTATTTTGTGGGAACATATTACAATGTTTCCAAGGATAGAAGTATCATATTGAAAGCTTTGGTGATGACACTGAGTGTTAATTGTGTGAGGCCTCACTCCCAGCGAGAGGAGCAGGAGGATAAAAAGCGGAGTCAGCAGAAGGCCCGATAGCAGAGAGGAGCGGGAGGATAAAAAGTGCAGTCAGCACAAGGCCCGAGAGCAGAGAGGAGCGGGAGGATAAAAAGTGCAGTCAGCACAAGGCCCGAGAGCAGAGAGGAGCGGGAGGATAAAAAGTGCAGTCAGCACAAGGCCCGAGAGCAGAGAGGAGCGGGAGGATAAAAAGTGCAGTCAGCACAAGGCCCGAGAGCAGAGAGGAGCGGGAGGATAAAAAGCAGAGTCGCACAAGGCCCGAGAGCAGAGAGGAGCAGGAGGATAAAAAGTGCAGTCAGCACAAGGCCCGAGAGCAGAGAGGAGCGGGAGGATAAAAAGTGCAGTCAGCACAAGGCCCGAGAGCAGAGAGGAGCGGGAGGATAAAAAGCGGAGTCAGCACAAGGCCCGAGAGCAGAGAGGAGCGGGAGGATAAAAAGTGCAGTCAGCACAAGGCCCGAGAGCAGAGAGGAGCGGGAGGATAAAAAGTGCAGTCAGCACAAGGCCCGAGAGCAGAGAGGAGCGGGAGGATAAAAAGCAGAGTCGCACAAGGCCCGAGAGCAGAGAGGAGCGGGAGGATAAAAAGTGCAGTCAGCACAAGGCCCGAGAGCAGAGAGGAGCGGGAGGATAAAAAGCGGAGTCAGCACAAGGCCCGAGAGCAGAGAGGAGCGGGAGGATAAAAAGCGGAGTCAGCACAAGGCCCGAGAGCGGAGAGCAGCAGGAGGATTAAAAAGCGGAGTCAGCACAAGGCCCGAGAGCAGAGAGGAGCGGGAGGATAAAAAGCAGAGTCAGCACAAGGCCCGAGAGCAGAGAGGAGCGGGAGGATAAAAAGCAGAGTCAGCACAAGGCCCGAGAGCGGAGAGCAGCAGGAGGATTAAAAAGCGGAGTCAGCACAAGGCCCGAGAGCAGAGAGGAGCGGGAGGATAAAAAGCAGAGTCGCACAAGGCCCGAGAGCAGAGAGGAGCGGGAGGATAAAAAGCGGAGTCAGCACAAGGCCCGAGAGCAGAGAGGAGCGGGAGGAGCGGGAGGAGAGGGTACATGCGGTTTTTACACAGTTGGCATCAACTCACACAGGCAGAAATTGAAAGAGTGACATCACAAGTCAGTAGATAGGTCATTCAAGTGGAGGGAGTAAAAAGGTAAGTGGTAGTGGTAGTGGTAGAGGATAGTATAGTCAGAGGGATAGACACTGTTCTCTGCAGCCGTGACCAAGAGTCCCGAAGGCTGTGTTGCCTGCCCAGTGCCAGGGTTAAAGACCTCTCCTTGCGGCTGGAAAAGAACTTGGAGCACGATGGGGAGGATCCGGTTGTCGTGGTCCACGTAGGAACCAACGACACAGGCAGAACTAGGAATGGGGTTCTGCTGGGACTGTTTGAGGAGCTAGGGTGTAAATTAATAAGCAGAACTTCAAAGGTAATAATCTCTGGATTACCACCTGAGCCACGTGCAAATTGGCATAAGGTCAAACAGATCAGAGAGCTAAATGCATATCTCAAAGAGTGGTATGGGAGATAGGGGTTTTTCGATTCATGTGGCACTGGCACCATAACTGGGGAAAGAGAGAGCTGTTCCATTGGGACGGGCTCCACTTAAACCAGGCTGGGGCCAGGGTCTTGGCAAATCGAATCACTAGAGCTGCAGATAGGGCTTTAAACTAAAAAGCGGGGGGGAGGAGTCAGGTGAGGGGAAATTTAATCAGGAAAGTCAAGGCAACAGAGCAGTGTAGTGATTTGGGTAAAGATAAGCAGAGTGTGGCAGGAGGGGACAGTGAGTTTACCAATAATAGAGCATCAACAAGTAATGTCAAACAAGAAAAAATGATAAAAAGCCAAAATTAAAGGCTCTTTATCTGAATCCACAGAACATTTGCAACAAGATAAATGAATGAATTGCACAAGTAGGAATAAATGGGTTTGATCTATTACAGAGACACGGGGCTCAATTTTGAAATGGTGGCGGACTGACAACAGTTAGGGGGGGGTGAAGGTGCATGTGGCAAACCCGACTAAAAAAAACTTACCATTTCCGAAGTGATCGCAACGTAATTGATGGTGATTAAAGTTCTTTCCAGGTTTCGGGCCTGGCAGCCAGCCTGATTGATAGGCTGGCTGCCGACAGGAGCTGCAACGCCCAGTGGGGGGTTGGGTGGGGGTGGGGGTGCGGGAGGAGAGAAAGAGAGAGAGAGACGTCATCCAGTGCTGGAATGGAAGATCGGTGAGGGGGGGACGGGGAGAGAGGGGAAGATCGGGGGGGACATCAGTGGGGGAGAGAGACATCGGACATCGGAGCAGGATGGAAAGGTAGGTTGCTTTCATGTATCAACTTTGTGCAATGGTTTGCTATTTAATTTATTTAGTTTCTTTTTGCCTGATCCGGCCCATGGGAAAGCCACCCATTTCTAAGTTAAAAATCGTTCTAACTATCTAATACGTCACCAGTAAAGTGCCTTAAGTATCTCAATGAGGTACATTTGGTTCTTTAACTATCATCCCCCCTGCTTTAATTGCCGGCGGGACTTCCAGATTCTGGACACTCACGTCCACACAGGTGCGACTGTGGGGAACTTGGAAGTCGGCGGGTCGGAGCCAGCTTCCGAACCCGCTCAGGATTTCTGCAATTTTCACAGCCCCCCCGCCCCCCCACCCCCCCAACACACCCACATTTTACGTTTAAAATCGAGCCCACGGTTGCAAAGTGACCAAGATTGAGAACTAAATATTCCAGGGTAAATGATGATTAGAAAAGTCAGGCAGAATGGAAAGGGAGGGGGTGTAGCCCTAATAATAAAGGGTGACATAAGGACAGTGGCGAGAAAGGATCTTGGCTCAGAAGATCAGGAAGTAGTTTCAGTATAGGTGGAAATATGGAATAACAAGGGGCAGAAAACACTGGCGGGAGTCGTATATAGGCCCCCTAATAGTTACAATACCATTGGACCGAGTATTAGTCATGAAATAATAGAAGCTAGTTACAAAGGTAATGCAGTAAACATGAGGGACTTTAATATTCAGAAAGACTGGGTAAATCAAATTGGCAAAGGTAGTTTAGAGGACGAGTTCATGGAATGCATTCAAGACAGTTTCCTAGAGCAATACATCATGGAACCAACCAGGGAACAGGTTAGTTTAGATCTTGTATAATGCAATGAGATAGGGTTAAGTAGTAATCTCACAGTAAGAGATCCTTTGGGGAAGAGTGATCATAATATGAAAGAATTTCACATTGAGTTTGAGATTGATGTACTTAAGTCATAAACTAGAGTCTTAAACTTAAATAAAGCCAATTACACAGATATGAGGGGCAAGTTGGCTAAGATAGATTGGGAAACCAAATTAAAGAGTGTGACCATTGAAAAGCAGTGGCAAACATTTGAAGAACTATTTCAATATTCTGAACAAATATACATTCCATTGAGAAATAAAAACGCCACGGGAAAAGTGATCCACCTGTGGCTAACTAAAGAAGTTAAGGAGAGTATTAAATTAAATGAAGAGGCCTATAATGTTGCCAAGAAGAGTAGTAAGCCTGAGGATTGGGAGAGTTTTAGAAACCAGCAAAGGACGACCAAAAAATTGATGAGAGAAAATAGAATATGAAAGTAGCAAGAGATATAAAAATGGATTATAAGAGCTTCAACAAGTATGTAAAAAGGAAGAGAGTAGCAAAAGTAAACATTGGTCCCTTAGAGGCTGAGACAGAATAAATTATAATGGGGCATCAGGAAATAGCAGATGCGTTAAACAAATATTTTGTATCTGTCTTCACAGTAGAAGACACAAAAAATGTACCAGAAATAATGGAGAGCCAAGGGTCTAATGAGAGTGAGGAACTTAAAGTAATTAATATCAGAAGAGAAAAAGTACTTGAGAAACTAATGGGACTAAAAGCCAATAAATCCCTTGGACCTGATGGCCTAAATCCAAATGTTCTAAAAGAGGTGGCTGCAGAGATAGTGGATGCATTGGTTGTGATCTTCCAAAATTCACTAGATTCTGGAACAGTCCCAGTGGATTGGAAGGTAGCAAATGTAACCCTGCTATTCAACAAAGGAGGGAGAGAGAAAACAGGGAACTACAGGCCAGTTAGCCTGACATCATCGTCAGGAAAATGCTGGAATCCATTATTTAGGAAGTGACAACAGGGCACTTAGAAAATCATAATATGATTAGGCAAAGTCAACTTGGTTTTATGAAAGGGAAATCGTGTTTGACAAATTTATTGGAGTTGTTTGAGGATGTACCTAGCAAGGTAGATAAAGGGGAACCAGTGGATGTATATTTGGATTTTCAAAAGGCATTCGATAAGGTTGTTACACAAGGTAAGTGCTCATGGGGTTGGGGGTAATATATTAGCACAGATAGAGGATTGGTTAACGGACAGAAAACAGAGAGTAGGGATAAATGGGTCATTTTCAGGCTGGCAGGCTGTAACTAATGGGGTACCGCAAGGATCGGTGCTTGGGTCTCAGCTATTTACAATCTACATTAATGACTTAGATGAAGAGACCAACTGTAATGTATCCAAATTTGCTGACGATACAAAGCCAGGTGGGAAAGTAAGCTGTCAGGAGGACACAGAGTCTGCAAGGGAATATAGACAGGTTAAGTGAGTGGGCAAGGAGGTGGCAGATGGAGTATCATGTGAGGAAATGTGAGGTTATTCATTTTGGTAGGAAGAAGAGAAAAACAGAATATTTTTTAAATGGTGAGAAACTATTAAATGTTGGTGTTCAGTGAGACTTGGGTGTCCTCGTACAAGAAACACAAAAAGTTAGTATGCAGGTACAGCAAGCAATTAGGAAAACAAATGGCATGTTGGCCTTTATTGCAAGGGGGTTGGAGTACAAGAGTAAGGAAGTCTTACTACAATTGTAAAGGGCTTTGGTGAGATCACACTACTTCAGGTGAGTACAGTTTTGGTCTCCTTATCTAAGGAAGGATATACTTGCCTTAGAGGCGGTAAAGCGAAGGTTCACTAGATTAATTCCTGGGATGAGAGGGTTGTCCTATGAGGCGAGGTTGAGTAGAATGGGTCTATACTCTCTGGAGTTTAGAAGAATGAGAGGTGATCTCATTGAAACATATAAGATTCTGACGGGGCTTGACAGGGTAGATGCTGAGAGGTTGTTTCCTATGGCTGGAGAGTCTAGAACTGGGGGTCATAGTCGCAGGATAAGGAGTCAGCCATTTAAGACTGAGATGAGGAGGAATTTCTTCACTCAGAGGGTTGTGAATCTTTGGAATTCTCTACTCCAGAGGGCTGTGCGTGCAGATTCGTTGAATATATTTAAGGCTGAGATAAACAGATTTCTGGACTCGAGGGGAATCAAGGGATATGTGGATCAGGCCGGAAAGTGGAGTTGAGGTCGAAGATCAGCCATGATCTGATTGAATGGCGGAGCAGGCTCGAGGGACCGTCACCCACCAGAAGCACATTTTGGAAATGTGAGCACATACGGCCCACAGTTTTCATTTTAATGGTCAGAAAATTGTGAGCAGAGCATGCCCAAATTTCCGGTAAGCATTCCTACCAGGAACACAGGGGCAGAACTTTCAAGTTCGATGGGTTTTGGTTGGGAGGGGGGAGCAGGGTGGGGGTGGGGGGGTTTGGAGAAAGTAGGCGATATCGGATTGGCTGCCTGTTATACAGCCCGCTCAATTTTACTTTCTATTGTAGTTAATGGAAAGCAAAATCAGGCATCGGGCAGGGTGTATAACAGGCTATGGAAATGGCAGAATGTAGCTTGAAGGACACAATGCCATACCCAGTGAGTTTTCAATTTGCAGCCACACCATCATGGTGAAGCACATTCCATGGGATGGGAGAACAAATTGGAAGGCAGCTCGCACTAGCTTGCTTTAACGTAGCCAACTAAAGAGTGCCATTAGTGGAGGGACCCAGCCGACTGGTTCAGGGAGCAGCACACGATCCAGTGAGGCCTAAAAGGACTGGTTGCCAAAAGAGCACAAAACCATTGTTGTGAGATGGCTTTTCATTAGCAGTATTTAAGGCACGTCCGAGTGTTCGTTATATTTATGAAAAGATAGTAAGGTATTAAAATTCAATGAGCTGTGAAGAAAAACTTAAGAAGACAGGTCTATTCTCATCAGATGTAAAGATTAGGGGATAGAGTACAAGTTTTAATATGGTGAAGGGAACTGATCAGATGGTCACAGAGAGGCATTTTGTGCATAGCTAGGATAGAACAGGATTTGATCATAAGATGAGGAAGCCACAAGGTAAATTTATTCCATACATGTGCTGGAAGTGCACATGTGGAATAAATTCCTCATGCTCACAGACATTGATTTACAATATTCACCAGGCCACCACCTAGTGGGGTAAATACGGAATCAGTCTAAGCATCCAAAAGAGAATTGAATCAATTTCTGAATCACCGAAAAGAGGAATATATGAGGTCGAGTAGAAAAGAAAAAAAAGTCACAGCAGCCTTGAAACAGATCCAGGATGATGGATTGACCTGAATGCGCTGAATGGCCTTTTCCTGTTCCTATATTCCATATTTTTTTTTAGTGTTCATAACACATTGACATTTTCACTGGCTTCCATTCTTTTAACAGCAAAATGTGACATTTCAATAGTGGAAAACACATAATAGCGCTTTTGATAACCAAATGTTTAGGGACCCAGGGCTCATCATTATAAATTCAGATCTTCAAGTCTTAGCCTCCAGCTGCAAGTGCAGGGAGAGGATCATCATTTCAGAGCAAAAGGGCTTACTTGCATCCACGTTCAGGTTTTTGAATTTGCTGTTTAGCACAAGGAAATAAAATTGTTAACTTTCATGAAAATATAATTAGGACACGCTGTTTTAATACGTATACAACAAACATACCAATTTGCCATTTTAACATGGAGACTGTGGGCCTGGCACACCTCGGACTAAGTGTCAACATACAACCACCGGCACTGACTCTGGCAGACTTTCTGGGGTCAGGGCAAAGTTCCCTGCCAATGGCGAATACCCACACCACTAGGGGTGCATCTAGGGATGTCCGCCCACCGAAGTGGCTGGAAAGTCCAGCCAAAGGGTATCTGTCTGGGTGGGGTTGCCCAGCCCCACATCCCACCCCCCAAGAAGAATCAATAGCTGTCCCCAATGGCCCTCTTTGTAAGCATCAATCCCAGAGCTGTATAAATTAATTTGCCATTAAAATATATAATTGCAATATATAAACCAATGCACATTCTTTCTCTTTTAAAAATAAAATCAGAGCTATGTTTATATCTTGACTATTAAAACGACTAGCTGTTGGGCTTGTTTGATTGACACTTTATGAATTTAAGTCTATTTTTATGGGACCAAATTTGGATTTCCCATCTTAAAACAGCTTCAAAATCAATTGTGCACCTTGTATGGGGCATACTTTAAAAAAAAATCCCCCTTTTCTTCAGGGATCCCAGGCACGATCTTGGCCTGGATCCGCACTTCAGACCTGTACCTGCCGATAGACAGATCAGACCTACCTTCAACAACCAGGATCTCAGACTGGATTTTTTTTTCATTCCCGGGATGTGGCAGCAAGGCCAGCATTTATTGCCCATCCCTAGTCGCCCCTAGTTTGATACAACTGAGTGACTTGCTAGGCCACGTCAGGGGGCAGTTAAGAGTCAACCACGTGAGACTGGAGTCATATATAGGCCTGACCGGGTAAGGACAACAGGTTTGCTTCCTAAAAGGACACTAGTGAACCAGCTTCATGGTACTTTATTACTGGTAACAGTTCTTTATTTCCAGATTTTTAAAACTGTATTCCAATTCTCAAAATGCTATGTTGGGATTTGGACTCACATTGTGCTGGATTATTAGTCCAGGCCTCTGGGTTACTCGTCCAGTAACACAATCACTACACTGTCCAAGCCTAGTTTCCAATGTTCTGGCAAACTCCTGCCAAAATTATAGCAGAAATGCAATGAAAATTTTTGGAGCCCGAGTCTACAATTTATTGGAATTTTGGAGACTCAGAAAATCTGTGAAATTTGGGCAATGATATAACTGAAAATCAAGAAATTCCTATGTTAAACTAATTACCTGACTAGTTACCCTACTATATTGTTAGTAAACACATTTGTCTACTTTACAAGTCAGGCCAAATCCACCTTAGTCAATTTGCTGCATTTGTCTGTATTCATGTGGCTATTCAAACACCCTTTGTGCAATACCCTTTGGCGTTCATCAACAAGAAAGGACGCCATTCAATGAGCATCCAAATATTCTGTGAATACCGCCAAAGAATTCTACTCAACAGTGCATGATTTCCAGGGTATACCCATGAGGCCCATACATTAAGAGAAAGATAGATTGAACTTTTATTTTATCTTACTTATTCCAAAGAGAAAGAAAGAACTTGCATTTCAATAGCACGTTTCACAGCCAATGAAGTACTTTTTGAAGTGTCATCGCTGTTGTAATGTAGATAAACACAACGGTCAATTTTCACACAGGTTAAGCGGCTCGTTGGGAAAAGAATTATGTCACAGTGGTGAAGCCGATTGAGAACTGATTAAAATAAATATATGTAAAAAGAAAAATAGTGCATAATGTAAAAACGAGTATGAGCTATGAATGTAATATTATTCTAAAATGCTGGCAAAATGACATAAGTAGCATGTGGGCACAGTGCTGCAGCATTTCAGTTTACCTTCATTAACTCTGAACGAATATCGGATAAATATTTAAATTAAATATATTTCACAGTGAATGGTGAAGGGCTTCACTTTTTCTATATGAATATTTAGCTTTTGATTAATCTTTTAAGCCTTAAAAACACTTCTGAGCTTTCAAAATAAGTTCAGGATAAATTGGTGACTGGTTCCAGTCAGTCAATCATGGATTCTACATTTCCAAAGAACATTTTCTATGCTGCAGGCATCAATCTATGCAGCTGATGAACATACATCTCCTTTATCCCAGTAGTTAAAAGGGTAGTTTTTTGTGGCATGTAGACAGATTATGGACTTGAAATTTTAGGTTTCGGCCACGGTTCAGTAGTAGTATTCCTGCCTCTGAGTCAGAAGGTTGTGGGTCGAAGCTTCACTCCATAGACTTGAGCACAAAATGTAGGCTGGCATTTCAGTTTATGGAAGCAGTGAATGGAGGTGCCATTCTTTTGGATTAGATCTAGGCCCTGTCTGCCTTCTCAAGTGAATGTAAAAGATCCCAGGGGATTCTCCCCGGTGTCCTGACCAATATTTATGCCTCAACCGACACCTAACACAGGTAATCTGGTCATTTATTTCATTGCTGCTGTGGGACCTTGTTGTGCATAAATTGGTTGCCGTGTTTCTTACATTACAACAGTGACTACACTTCAAAAGTATTTCATTCGTTGTAAAGCGCTTTGTGGGAAGAATTTCAAATAAACATGATAAGCATGCCTACACTGGCATTTCACAGCCTAAGTTTGTGGCGTATGTTCTTAAGGAACACAAAAATTATTTTCCAATGGATAGAAAATTGAAGTTCAGATGAAATGGAGCTGGACTGTCCCTGGTCAAGATTTGGTGATAATATTTTACAAGAGCTCTATTTAAAATAAATACTTAGGTTCACTATTTATTGTCTGCATGTATCAAAAAAGCATCAGGGACTCCAAATCATTTGCATTTTCAACATTTTTTCTATTATATAATTACTAGCTCTTTAATCAGGTTAATGCAAAAAGTGATTGAAAGGCAGTCCATGACCCCACGGAAATGAACAAGAGTGAGCTGTCAATCAGTGCGGGATGGGCGGCGAAGGAATGAAGAGGTTGAATCTAATATCACTTGTTTTATTTTAGACAGTTAATTTGTGAGCTAATCCCAGTACAATAACTGTGGAGTGCACTAAATGCCAGTAGCTCGGAGTAATTTTGACTTTGTGCGATAGTGTAAAACGGGTGATAGTGATGGAAATAAAAATCAGGAGAGATGTAAAATGGATGGCTGAATCGCTATCACCCTCTTTACACTATCACACAAAGTCAAAATGAACTCCCTTGTGTCTGTAAGTAACAACCAATCAATCATTCAGAACAGATCATGCTGACATAACTGATTGGAAGCAAAGGAGAAAGAAGATCCCGATTCTTTCAAAACAGCTTCATATTTTGGTTCTTCATTTCTTTAAAGGACATATATTTATGAAATATGGATAGAATTAAAGGGGAACTGTCTTCCTGAAAAGTATTTGGTGATTTTTTTTTTATTTGAGGAGGGAATCGAACTGTGCATGACTTTTTTCCCCCACAATGATGTCTACATACGAGTGGCATGATAATACATTTCATGTGCAATTTACATGATTGCATTATGTGTTCATAAACAAAGAACACAGTTCTGTGTCAATGATGCACTTTTAGATAATGTCAAACTATCTGTAAATTCTAATTAAAGGTTTAAAGTTGCGTAGAACTCAGCTTTCACATCAAAGTGACCATGCCCTACATTTACACTCATGTTTTCACTTCTTCCCAAGGATGGAAATTTCTGAGCAGAGTTCTGTGCCATGAACACAGGGTATGTCAGAGCACCATCAATCAACCATATAACTTTGCAAGGCTGAAAAGGTGTCACATTTTTATAAACCAGATGGCAAGTCAAACATGAATGTTTTAAGCAGCGTACTTCTAATTTTAATATATTCACTAAGGATTTACTGGCATTTGTCCAAGTTACACTATAATATCCATGAAGCTGACAATCATAAATTAGGTTTGCAAAACCTGTCACTGCAGATAAGCAGACAGGAGAACGTAAATAAAATAGTCAATTAACTAGAACAGAGGTTCCCAAACTAGGGGGCGCGAGGAGGACGGGTTGGTCTAGAGTTCGAGCCGTGTCTCATGTTTTATCATCACAGAGATTGACCAGACCCCCACCAGGGAAGGATGGAGATAGTCAGGCAGATGATCCACATGGCGAAGGTGCAGCGAGGGGCAGGGCCAGCTGATGGAGGGGCTGGTATGGATACTGCTAAAAGGGCCGAGCTGTTGCAGTCCTGCTCACCGGCCTCCCATTCAGTCTGTCAGTGCAGCACTGCTCAGTATTAACACCCCATCCCACCCCCCAAACTCAGGTGAAACTCAGTACTTATTTGGGATTTGATATCGGATCAGAATTAACTCTCAAAGTCTGTTATACATTTAATTTCTACATTTCTGATCAATATTTCCCAAAGATTTACACCTATTTTTCTTAAAATTCCAATATTTCTCCCCCTGGGCCATAGTTCAGTGGTTAACGGGAGGTCTGCAGAATTTTATTTGATGGCCATTTATCATGTGTGAGCCAGTGTAGTGAGTCAGGGTGGGCACTCCTAATTTTATTGTGACAAAATCCTGAAGCTCTGGAGCAAAATTATATTTAAGCCCATGTTTCCTTTGAGTTCATCATATTTGGCAATAAAGCAAAAGCATTAGATTACAAAACTGTTTACAATCAAATCCATCATAAAAAAGCAGTGGGGTCGAAATTTAACATTGTTGCACCCGTTATATGGGCCTAAAACAGGTGCAACCAATTTAGCCGTACAGAGACCCACGTCCAATCTGCATGGGAGTTCAGGCCACTGCTAAATTGGTCGGTCCTATTTTTAGGCAGCCTGGCACCACCTGAAATGAGCACAGGCTTCATTTCAGACCCGGATTCCTAAATTTGTTTGCCACAATTGGAGCTTGCGATGGAAATTTTATTCAAACCAACTCTGGATAGAAATGAAAATGATGTTGAATCAATCTGGGCAGAAATTAGGTCAGCAATTAACAAAAGAAGTACTGAATCCAAAAGGGAGCAAATGTTCATTTTGGGCAGCCAACCATTTATTACAGTTTAGTGATGCCAGCAGATAGAATCATAGAACGGTTACAGCATGGAAAGAGACCATTCGGCCCATTGAGTCTGTGCCGGCTCTATGGAGGAGCAATCCAGTTAGTCCCACTCCCGGCCCTCTCCCCGTGGCCCTGCAAATGTTTTCCTTTCAAGTACTTATCCAGTTCCCTTTGGAAAGCAGGAAAGGTAAAAGGTAAAATAGAGAGAAAAATGGTTGATTAAATGATCAATGTGTTTTGTTAGAGTTGGTCTCTCAGTTTAGTAATCGTCCTCAGATTGTTAACAAGACTCTGACAAAGGCACTCCAATTCTGGCCTGAGAAAAAAGTTAAGCATGTACTAGGAAGCAGACAACAAAAAGAATAGATGGTGCATGCACTTTAAACACCTATAGAATAACAGAAGTAAGACATACAAATCTGTCCTTAAATGTTTTCAATCTACAGCAAATGATCCTGAGGAACACACCTCCCTCGAAACTTTGAAGGATGAGGCCAAATTTGCCATTTACGGATTGAAAGATTTAAAAGTGCCAAAGAATGAGAACATCGAGGTGATAAATCAGAGTCCATGCTATCCACAAGATGTGCAATAAAATAGAGACAACTGAATGTTTCTTGAAGGACCAAGGAAGCCAATACTAGGACCATTCTTTAAAAGTTCGACAAGAACTATCTGGCTTGCTGAGTATCTCTAGTAAAGTATTTATGGTACTCTTTATTAAAGGCAAATTATTAACAAAATCAATTTACTTGCAGGTGAATAACAAAATAGGCTCAGCAAAAAAAAATCTAGGCACATTACACCTCTTGTTCATCCTCGACAACCATCTGAGAAATATTATGAAAAGAAGAGACCCCTCTACAGCAATTTTATTGATTTTAGGTAAGCTTCCAACGGTGATTTGAGAAACAGATTGTGAACAGTATTACAAGACTATGGAATTGATGAGAAAACCTTAGTTTCAAGGTGTGGGGTGACAATGTAGGGAAATGGAAAATATTTCCACTTTTGGCATCAACTGTCAGCCTTGCCAGACGCAAAGCAAAGCCCACTCATTTAATCTGTCCCTTTGCAATGTCCTGCTCCCATCTGCACTACTTACTATCTCTCCTAATTTAGTGTCATCTGCAAATTTTGATATATAACTCTCTGTTCCTTCATCCAAGTCAATTTTTTTTATTCATTCATGGGATGTGGGCATCGCTGGCAAGGCCAGCATTTATTGCCCATCCCTAATTGCCCTTGAGAAGGTGGTGGTGAGCCGCCTTCTTGAACCGCTGCAGTCCGTGCGGTGAAGGTTCTCCCACAGTGCTGTTAGGTAAGGAGTTCCAGGATTTTGACCCAGCGACGATGAAGGAACGGCAATATATTTCCTTGACCTTCTAGGTAGTAGAGGTCGCGGGTTTGGGAGTTGCTGTCGAAGAAGCCTTGGCGAGTTGCTGCAGTGCATCCTGTAGATGGTACATACTGCAGCTACAGTGCGCCGGTGGTGAAGGGAGTGAATGTTTAGGGTGGTAGATGGGGTGCCAATCAAGTGGGCTGCTTTGTCTTGGATGGTGTCGAGCTTCTTGAACATCCAAGTTATTAATAAAGGCATTCTACCTTTGATTTTTTTTCCTCCCTCCCTGTAGGGAAGTACACTTAGGATGTCTGCACTGTGACAGCTGCGATACTGACTGAAATTAAAAATGTTGCCTCATTCTTTACACTTATTTTTATTATCTAGGAATGAGCATACACCAAGTCCCGTTCACCCATCACCCCTGTGCTCGCTGACCAACATTGGCTCCCGGTCCGGGAATGCCTTGATTTTAAAATTCTCATCCTTATTTTTAAATCCCTCGATGGCTTCGCCCCTCCTTATCTCTGTAATTTCCTCCAGCCCTACAATCCTCCGAGATCTCTGCACTCCTCCAAGTCTGGCCTCTTGCACTTCCCCGATTTTAACCACTCCACCACTGGCAGCCGTGCCTTCAGCTGCCTAGGCCCTAAGCTCTGGAATTCCCTCCCTAAACCTCTCCGACTCCCTACCTCACTCTCCTTCTTTAAGAGACTCCTTAAAACCTACCTCTTTGACCAAGCTTTTGATCACCTGTCCTAATATCTCCTTATGTGGCTCGGTGTCAAATTTTGTTTGAAAATCGCTCCTGTGAAATGCCTTGGGACGTTTTACTGCACTAAAAGCATTATATAAATGCACATTGTTGTTGTTGTTCAGAACAGCCATCTTTAGAAATGTGCAGAAAAATCATTTTCACAAGAGTAATGTAAAAGAAAAGTTATACTTTGAAAGTTAAGAACAATGACGGACAGGAAAAGACCCTTTGGTCCATCCAGCCTGTCCTACACAATTATGATGTCTTATTCATCACAATATATACACTCCCCACCCTAAGCCATATGATCTCCTGGGTATTTCCATACTTCAATGGTTAAAATGGAGATGCACACATCATTCTTGCTCAAGTAAACTTTAAATTGCCAATCGTCACTTTAAATCATCAGGGAGGGAGATGTTTAGATTTTCAGTGATACTACCATATTTTAGTCTAGATTAAACACCACATTCAATTAATTCACATACATTTTAGCGACTAAAGTGTAACCAAGGGATTTCATTGCTTACAGCTAGTGCTTATCGCTACTTTGAAAATTAACAATTTAATGAAGGCAAAACTAATTAAAATTGGTGAGGTTTTACAGTTGAAGAAACAAGGTAAAATGCATATTGAGGCAGGGTCTATGTGCTCTTTAAATCTCGAGGAATGAGCATGCATTTTAACACTGAAGACCAAACAGATTTATTTCACCACTGTTTAACATGCTAGGCATGTCAATTTTGCGTTTGTGCCTTCCCGTTGGTACATGTTCAAAACTTGGCACTCAAATTTTCATCGTAAGCCATAAATAATAAATGGCATCATCTCGATCAACTACTTAGCTATGCAGATATTAATTTCTCACACACACTAATGTTACTTGACTTGAGTCCGTAAAACAGTGACAACTCCTCGGAACAGTACTTCCATGTCATAATGAAAAATAGAACACTTATATTTGAGTTTAATGAAAGAATACAAAACAGTGACAAGGAAGGGAAGCAGAAATTGCAATCTTATTAACACAAATCCTCTATCAATTATTTTAATGAAGATATAATCCTTGGTTCAAATAGTAGACAAAGGAATTTCATACAAATATGTTAATTCTTTCATCATTAATACCACAATGCTATTTCAAACCATAACCATATTGTGCAAGCAATGCTTTTAGTCAATCCCCATTGCATCCTTAGAATATTTTTTATAACGTGCATGTTTTTAAATCTACAATGTAATACTTAACTAAGACTGTTAGCAACATATGTTTTGGTAGGAATCATCTAATATAGCTGGAGCGAGCCTTTGGCTTAATGATAGCATTCCCGCCTCTGAGTCAGAAGGTGCATGGTTTTAACTTCGCTGCAGACAGTCCTGGTGAGCCCTAGCTCTGAATTCTGGGTTAACATCCAGTGGGCTACCTGCATCTGAAGGGTGTAGGTGCCCCCCACCCTGCCCCTCACATCAATTGTCAAAGCCCATAAAACTCTCCTGCTGTATAGGACTAACCACCCTATCGGCTGATGTAAAGATGGTTACAGCCATGGAAGGAGCGTTCACATTGTGGCCTTTCAGGCTGTTACTTCCATTACTTCACACTACTCTCCAAGGGAAGAGTGTGAATATAAAACAACAATATCTAATAATGGTTATAGATGCCATATAAATCACCACTATGCTCAAATTATTAATGTGCTTTTAGTCTCAAGCATATGTATACTGCCCTAGATGCAATGAACTTGCTTGCCACACCTTTTATAGTGATTAGAGTCATCTGGACCTTAACCAAAACTCCTTTATTGCCATTTTTTAAACGTATGGTCACCTCTGATTGCAAACAAATTGGACTAGTGCCATTCCACAGTGAGGCCTACATGAGGCTGCATGGTCTCAATAACTGCCATTGAAAGGCACGGCTTAACCATATATTTTACTAACATGCTTTAGGAACCTTCAACAATTTTTGTTTTTGTTCTCGGTGCTGGAACTGTAAAAAGCACCGAATTTTAGTTCTCCTTCGGCAAGAACAGTTTCATTCCATTTGTTATAGAGTTTTCATGGGAAATTGGTGACTGTTAAGTTCAACGTTCATCCCTGCAGGAAACTACCAACAGCATTATTTGATCCATGTGGCTTGAGCCAAGACTTTTCTTTTTAATTAATGCATCTTCCAATATATAAAGATTTTCTTCATTTGTATAGCAAGGCCAAATTCTTGAGAAGGTAAATTCGCTCAATTTTTGTCTCCCCCCTACTCCCTGATCTCCCTAGGCCATACATCAAATGTAACAATCAGAGAGTGTGGGTGACCTAACCCTAGGTCTTAGTCAATGCTTCGCTGACTCAGCCACTGTGACATGCAAAGTTGCCCATTGACAACTATCTCATCATACTGACAGAGAAGAGTCTGGGCTTGGCTCAGCTTTTCTCGGCCGAGAAAAGGAATGAAGGGTCAAACCTACGTATTGTACTCTGCTTTAATGTGCTGTCTGTGGCACTTGCCAGATTCTTAGGTCTCACTGGTTGAAGGTTCAATCCTAATTTTCTTTTGCAAATCAGCTATCCCCAAAATAATCATTCTCGGTCAAAGAATGTAATGAATAGTTCTCCACTTCTGCATTGTTTATTTCCATCATGGATAAATGTCTTGAATCGTATTTTCCCGTTTCTGCTTCTATATCACCACAATTTCTCCCCATATTTCAAATATATTCATACAACTCTCTATTTGCTGCTGTTGTCATGTAAGAACATAAGAAATAGGTGCAGGAGTAGGCCATACGGCCCCTCGAGCCTGCTCCGTCATTCAATAAGATCAGGGCTGATCTTGTACATCAACTTCACTTTCCTGCCCCATCCTCATATCCCTTAGTGTTAGCAGTATTAATATGGAATTGACATCGCTTTATGGTTATGATGGAGAAAGTGAACTTGCTGCCATCTGTTTTGTGCCTGAAAAATGGGCAGCCAGAAGTGGCAATCATGAAGGTTCGGGACATCTCGGCCATCCCATTGACACCCAAGGCCCACTATGCCATATGTCATATTCAGGTGGGCCAGTAAATGGTAAGCAGCCTACCCGCCTAAAACAGGCGTAAAGCTGCTTGTTCATACAAATCGCTGTGCTACGCTCAAAAAAACAGCCACAAAACATTTAAAAAGTTATATTTTTGCAGAGCCAGATGGCAACGAGATTATACAGTGGGAGAGTTTTATGGCCCTCCATAAAATTACTGCGAGCTGCTGCCAACCTGGGCTTCCCCCCACACCGGCTTCACCTCCGCGCCTCCCCCCGCTACGCATGACCTGCCTGCAGGCCAGCTCAGTGTTGGAGCCGGCCAGAATTCCTCAGGCCGTTTGATGCCCACAGTTTGCCGCTTCTATGAATACAAGGCCTGGCTCGGACCACAAAACAGCATGGACCAGTTATGGAGCAATTGCTCCACTGACTTGACGCCCGCTTTGGGCACAAGTCCAATTTCTCCCCTTTTATTTCTTAATTCAAAACAACTTTTATTTTAAGGGTATGTGACAGTGTGCTCATTCACTGAAGTTTCATTGACCCTACCCCCCACCCCCCTTTACTTGAACATAGGTAAAACTTCTGGGGGTCATTTATGACTCTGGTGATGACACAACTAAATAAATTTGATGGTGAGCGTGACTGTCTGTGCCATTAACAAATGTAGCTTCTATCTAGCAATGCTAGTAGTCGGAAACTAGTGCCATGATGCACTGAAAAGGAATGGTATAAGGCAGCATATCTTGCTTCCCACACAGATTGTGCATGATATGGTTTAGGGAGATATGTCACAAAAATAATTATTATGCTGCCGAATTAAAAGAAGAAAAAAAAAGGAAAGCTACTTCTGCAGGGGCCATTGGTCAATAATAAAATCCATGATTCTTTGAAAAAAATGTTTTAATTTTCTGAACAATTCAAGATGCTTCACTTCAAGAATATTCCTCCCCAACCATGAGTCCACAATAGCTACAGAAGTGATATAAAGCAGCAGTGGCCTCATGAATACCTCATTTATGTTTGGCATTAATAACTCCATGCTATATGCCACACCATGATGGAAAGTGGTGTTTACCAATAGCGTCCAATCAGACACCATGATGGAAAGCGGTGTTCACCAATAGCATCCAATCAGACACCAAATTTGGATTCGAAATGATCAAGTTATGCCTGCTTGGTATATGGAAAGGGAGACTTAGAACCAATCAACCAAACTGTTCCAGTACAGCTACAACACTGGCATCTACCCGACAATGTGGAAAATTGCCCAGGTATGTCCTGTCCACAAAAAGCAGGACAAATCCAATCCGGCCAATTACCGCCCCATCAGTCTACTCTCAATCATCAGCAAAGTGATGGAAGGTGTCATCGACAGTGCTATCAAGCGGCACTTACTCACCAATAACCTGCTCACCGATGCTCAGTTTGGGTTCCGCCAGGACCACTCGGCTCCAGACCTCATTACAGCCTTGGTCCAAACATGGACAAAAGAGCTGAATTCCAGAGGTGAGGTGAGAGTGACTGCCCTTGACATCAAGGCAGCATTTGACCGAGTGTGGCACCAAGGAGCCCTAGTAAAACTGAAGTCCATGGGAATCAGGGGGAAAACTCTCCAGTGGCTGGAGTCATACCTAGCACAAAGGAAGATGGTAGTGGTTGTTGGAGGCCAATCATCTCAGCCCCAGGGCATTGCTGCAGGAGTTCCTCAGGGCAGTGTCCTAGGCCCAACCATCTTCAGCTGCTTCATCAATGACCTTCCCTCCATCATAAGGTCAGAAATGGGGATGTTCGCTGATGACTGCACAGTGTTCAATTCCATTCGCAACCCCTCAGATAATGAAGCAGTCCGAGCCCGCATGCAGCAAGACCTGGACAACATCCAGGCTTGGGCTCATAAGTGGCAAGTAACATTCGCGCCAGATAAGTGCCAGGCAATGACCATCTCCAACAAGAGAAAGTCTAACCACCTCCCCTTGACATTCAACGGCATTACCATCGCCGAATCCCCCACCATCAACATCCTGGGGGTCACCATTGACCAGAAACTGAACTGGACCAGCCATATAAATACTGTGGCTACGAGAGCAGGTCAGAGGCTGGGTATTCTGCGGCGAGTGACTCACCTCCTGACTCCCCAAAGCCTTTCCACCATCTACAAGGCACAAGTCAGGAGTGTGATGGAATACTCTCCACTTGCCTGGATGAATGCAGCTCCAACAACACTCAAGAAGCTCGACACCATCCAAGATAAAGCAGCCCGCTTGATTGGCACCCCATCCATCACCCTAAACATTCACTCCCTTCACCACCGGCGCACTGTGGCTGCAGTGTGTACCATCCACAGGATGCACTGCAGCAACTCGCCAAGGCTTCTTCGACAGCACCTCCCAAACCCGCGACCTCTACCACCTGGAAGGACAAGAGCAGCAGGCACATGGGAACAACACCACCTGCACATTCCCCTCCAAGTCACACGCCATCCAGACTTGGAAATATATCGCCGTTCCTTCATCGTCGCTGGGTCAAAATCCTGGAACTCCCTTCCTAACAGCACTGTGGGAGAACCGTCACCACACGGACTGCAGCGGTTCAAGAAGGCGGCTCACCACCACCTTCTCGAGGGCAATTAGGGATGGGCAATAAATGCTGGCCTCGCCAGCGACGCCCACATCCCGTGAACGAATAAAAAAAACTTGAAAATTTAGCCCAACTTAGTGTGTCTTCTGCAACATCTCCCAATGTGGTGAAATGAATATTCAATCTGTAGGAATCTGTATAGAATATCACAATTGTAAAACGCCATTAACTTAAATGACAAAGATCCCTTGAGATTCAGAACTTAGACAGTAATCACCACAATGTAAACTCTAGCCTGGCTGCTTAGTCTTTTGAAGCCTACTTTAACAGTAAATGGATCAATGAGTATATTATAGATGAATGCGGTACTGCGCAGAAATAACAAGGAAAATGTTCACGTTCAACAAAAAAATAGGAAGGGGAAAACTTTTACAATTACCAGAAAAATTACAAACTGTAGTGCTTTGAATTAAAATCTTTTTTATAAGTGATGATGTTCCAGCAACACCCTATTCTGTCATTGACATGATCTGTATCAAATATTAACACTTACTTACTGACTGACTGAAATCCTTTGAGGGGAAAACACAGCTTCTGCTGTATACAAGTCCTTGGAATGACACCTCCACTATCAACCATGGTACTTAACAGTTGTTATTGGCCATTACACATTTATTTAAATCACATGTGTAACTAAAGATTAAGGAGTTTGTTCAGCTGTGCTTGCTTACTTTCAGAATAAAATGCTTCCCTTTCACAGACAAATCTGTTTGAATTGATTTACTTCACATCACTTGCCCAGATATCCAAGCCTTTTTACTGCCGAAAACAAATGCAAAAAAAACTCAACTGATAACCCAATCCACCTATGTTCGCATGTCAAAGGGATTTGCTTTCTGTTCATACTGTGTTTCTCCAGATACAATCTTCTAAATTTTCAGAAAGGAATTGATAGACAAGGAATATATTTCAGTGATTATTTTAGTCCTACTCTTTATTGTCTATTTCATGTTTAGAGGTTGAGAGAAAGCATTTCTACTACGCTGAAAATATTCTCCTTAAATAAGTCTCAATCTCCACATCTTGCATTATTACTGCGAATTTAATATTTTTGGTTGAATATTTATTGAAATATTTCATTTCATACGCTGACTCAAAGTTAGAACTGTATATTATACTAGAACCAACAACTGTTGAAAGCAGCTGAGCGATTAATAGGTTCACGTTAATCCTTCTCAATGTCTACAACATTAATCACTTCTATAGAGTGCATGTTGCATCTAAACTCCTTATTGTATTCATACATATATTTATTTAAAATCTTATATATTGCACATGTGCTAAGAGCATCACACCTCAAAAGTGATCATCACATTTTAAGCTATCAGACCTCAAAATGATCTGTAGGATTAGAAATCATGGTTAGATATCATATTGATAAAAGACTAGGCAATCATAAACCAATAAATGTTCGGTGAATGATATTGATTAAGTCAAGTTTCAGCTAGCAAACTGTGTCCAGTTTTGGTCCCCCCACATGATGGATGATATAATGGCCTTGGAAAATGTCCAGAGGGGAGCTACAGGAATGATTCCTAGCTTAAAGAACCTCAGCTGCTCAGATAGGCTCAAGGACCTTGGTCTATTTACTTTACAGCAGCGTAGACTTAGATGGAGGTCTGTAAATTAATTAAAGGGCTGGATAGCGTCTCTATTTATAAATTATTCCAGTTTAACAGATTGGGGTGGACTAAGGGATATGAGTTTGAACGAGGTAAGAGTAAGCATAGACTGGATGTTAGGCAGCCCTTCTTTTCCCAGAGGGTAGTGAGCCTCCGGTGTACATTGCTGGCTGATGTGGTGAGTGCTGACTCTCTGCACGTCTTCAAGAGGGAACTGGACCAGTTCTTGACTGGGGCAGAGATCGCATCATATAGAAGTGATTTCCTGACATTCAAATGTTGAACTGGACTTTTTTGCCTGTTTATTTTTCTCTAAATTTGGGCCACCATCACACATGAGTGATGGGCTTAATTTCTTTTGATTTTTTGGCCTAGAAAATCGTGCCCGGTGCAGACTGCTGACTCTGCTGAAGTTTGTGGGATCATGGGAGAGGGGCTTCCAGTAGCAGGGCTTCAGCAATCTGGGAGCAGACCTGTGGCAGACCCTTTACCAAACATGCCGGAAATGCCAGCAAATTCTGTCCAGCTAGGGGTAGAAATGTGATGTCTCCACGTGTATTGGCCAGGGACACTTGGTGGAAGGCGTATCTGCACCGCTGCTACCTGCAGATCTAGGAGCGGGAACTTCCGACTTAGAAGGGATGTCTCTGCCCTGCCTTTGCCCCGCCCCACCCTATTCAATAACTTTTAAGGATGGGCTGAGGTTCTGCCCCCACAAGGCCATCCTGCAAACTGTGGCTGAATCCTGGGACCCTCTATTGATGGGTCACAGCCAAGTTTGTGGCCGTTCCGTTGGACTTCAGACGCCTGTAAAGTGAGAGTCTGCCAGATTGGCCGTGTGTTTTTGGGGCCAATTATTTTTACCTTGTACACATTAAATATGAATTAAAGTACTGTTTCGCAATTTACTTTTTGCTCACTCTTCCACTTTTAAATAAGAAAGAACTTGCATTAATATAGTGCCTTTCACGACCTCAGGACGTCACAAAGTGATTTACGGCTAATGAAGTCCTTTTGAAGTGATGTCATTGTTGTAATATTGAAAACTCATCAGACAATTTGAACACAGCAATGTCCCTTATATTGTTTAAATATGAAAGCTAAATTTAAAAATATTATTAAACTGTTGAATTATTTTCATATTCTTTAGATATTTATGCTATATGTACGGAGGAAGTTCTGGGGCAGCCCAAGAACACCCCCAAGCAGCTGTTGGAGCATGGGGGTGCAGGCAGAAGACTTCCTCTGCCCATGCCTCCATCAGAATTTTGGACAGGAGACAAATGGAACGGAATCCATCCAAATTGCACCCTTTCGGGCCCAGAGATTTTGGGCCCTTTCCTCTTCCTCACATTAAACAATTTTTGTTCACAAGCTATGAAATGGGAGATCAATGATACACATCCACTTTAGCGGAGACAGTAACTTAGGCTTTTTAAATTAATAATAATTTCAATATAAAGAGAAAACCTTTGCTATGTAAACCATGATCATAATTATACAAACATCTTAATTTGCTCACTAAACAATTATTGTCATTTTTTCATTACTTTGGTCAGTTTCTATAGCCTGGAAATGACTGCAGGTGATGTTATCATACAAATGTTTAAAGCATTTGTATCAAATTCCTCTCTCTGCTATTTTAATGGAGCCCTTAACCCACTTAGTTGAAATGAGTCAATCCCTCCATCAAAGTATTGGAGAGGGGAATTTGATGTGAACTCATTCAGCCTTCATGTATGCTCAGTCGCAGTGATTTCCAGGCTTAGCTAAGCTCTTCATATTAATAAGACAATGAAAATCATGTCTGAACACAAAACAAGTTTACTCCTAACCAAAAGTATCGGCTAAATGGCAAAACAATTTAACAGACATTGATTGGCTGTCCTTCCTCTTTTTGATAGATCTCTTTTGAAGTGCAGTTCTCATTTGTCCCCTTAAATCAAATAGAAAAGTTTTTAAACAGTCATGCAGCAAAAATGATTCTTTCATTAAATGCATTTAATGCAAGGACTATCAATAATTGTAAATCATTAATGCAGATCTGAAATCATCATGTGTGTTCAAGTGAGTTATTAAGTGCAGCTTTTGTGAACAGAAAAAAATAAACAAATTTAGCTTTTGCAGTACAAAATAAACTGAACAACTGTCTTCTCACAGATTAAAAAACACACTACAAATTTTAAATGAGCTGGTGCATGCTGCTTTGCTTGTGAATTCCCCCTGCTATAGCTGCAGTGCTTCAGGGAAGCAAAGGGAGGCACCATCTGTATCCCTGGCACAGACATTTAGTTCTCTCTTCTCCTCCCCTAGGTAACTTGATAAATTCAAAGAACCAGATTTGATTTTCTAATAGAAACATTCTTCCCATAGGGTTAAAAAATGTAATCAAAATAGTTATTCAGAGCAAGTGCTCAACAGTAGCATTAAAAAAAATTAGCTAAAATAAAACTCCACTGGGACCACATGTAAGCAAGACTAATGGAGTTGGCATTGCCCCATAATTACTGTACTGAACTTTAGTTTTAACAGTTATAATAGTGCAGCTACATAATCAGTTTCACTTGGACAGTTAAAAGTGCTCTTATTTTCTCAGAGTAAATAGGGGAGAGTTTTGTTCAAAAACATGTTTTTCTCTTATGTCAATCTAAAGTCATAATTCAAAATATATATTCCAACTTCCAATTTTTAAATTTATTTCTGCATGTAATGGATGGTCAGTGCTGCAAAATGAGAACCCTTTACTTTTGGTAGCCAGTGTTAACTCCAGATCAGGAATAGTGTAGATTATATCCAGAGTAAATATTTATAATGTGTCTTATCCCTAACATTGGAAATCACCAACACCTACTGCGCCAATGCGAAGTTTCCCAGGACCCACAAAAGCCTTGCTTATGGCTTTTCTTAATCTGACTGATAACTTGATGCCAATCTGTGTCGAATCATGGCCAGTTTTGTGCTGCGGCACTGACCAAGAATTCAACTGAGATTGCTAAAAGCAAAGTCTTTCCCTCACAGCTAACAGAGGGAGGAGACTTTCAGCTTTGTACTTCAATCAATAATTGCTGTAATAACTACACCAACTATTGCACCAGACAACTCGATATTTAAATCTGAATAAAATGTACTCCTCGCAACATTAGCCTATTTTCACACTGCAATGTTAGCTTTGTTTTTTTTCCCATTCATTTGATAAAATGTAATAACTGCATGGCAATCTATGAATGAAATGGTCAAACACAAGACAAATTCAGCAGACATTTGGTAATCAAAAATAAATGTATGAGAATAACAAAAAAAGAAACATTATGAGACAATGAAATATCCCTACTAATACCTCCTCCAGTTTACGACCATGCTGGCGAAAGGATTAAGCCAACAATGATTCAGTTGAACTCCTGGAGTCTTGGCTGACATAGAACACTTGAGTTTAAATCCCAGTCTCAGCTCAGCTTGAGTTAGGCTACACTGAGGGAGTGAGTTTGCTGGTTTCAATTTGGTCATATCTGGGAGAAAGTAACTAGTTCTAGAGGGATTTCTTTAAAATCGAGGCATTCAAATCCCATTCACCCATCACCCCTGTGCTCATTGACCTGCTTTGGCTCCTGGTCCGGAAACGCTTCGCTTTTAAAATTCTCATCCTTGTTTTCAAATCTCTCCATGGCCTCACCACTCCCTATCTCTGTAATCTCCTCCAGCCTTACAACCCTCCGAGATCTGTGCGCTCCTCCAATTCTTGCCTCTTACGCATCCCCGATTTTAATCGCTCCACCATTGGGGCCGTGCCTTCAGCTGCCTAGGCCCTAAGCTCTGGAATTCCCTCCCTAAACCTCTCCGCCTCTCTATCTCGCTCTCCTCCTTTAAGACGCTTCTTAAAACCCATCTCTTTGACCTCACCTGTCCTAATATCTCCTTATGTGGCTCGGTGTCAAATTTTGTTTGATAATGCTCCTGTGAAACACCTTAGGATGTTTTACTACGGTAAAGGCGCTATATAAATGCAAGTTGTTGTTGTTCTTATTTCAGTGTGAAGATTGGGCACAGGCTGTTCCACTGCTAAATTGGAATGAATTGCACCTGTTTTAGGCCCAAAAAACAGGCGCAACAAATATCAATTTCTAACTCATTATCCCTTGCCTTTACTTCTCAATACTGGTTATCTGTGTGATGAGAAATATTCTTTACAATGCAGAACTTGCATAAAGACTTCAATGATCTAAATTTAAATAACAGTATAATAATTCAGATCTATACCAACAGAAGGCAAAACAGAAAACCAATAACTTTAAATGCATCAGTCTAACTGTGCAAAGGCAGATACTGAAGAGTACAAATTACTGTCATGGATGTTATCGTACCCACACTTAAAATGCTCTGTTTAAAATAAATGGGTTAATGGCTCCATTAAAATAGCAAAGGTAGAAATTTGTTATGACTACTTTAACCATTCATACGTTAAATTGGCAGCAAGAATTTCTTCCTATTTGTCCAGTCACTGGGTGGTCAACTACAAAAAACGTGAGCACTTTAAACAATATGGTAACAAGCTGAACTGCTGTTAAAACTGAAGTGCAACCCTAGAAAGGCAAGCATAACGCCAGTTTAAAAACATTACATAAGATCTAGATTGATCTCTAATGTAGTAATTAAAACCAAAATGAAGGTATATTGCAATGAAATCATTCATTATCACATTGTTACTATGTTACTAAGAATTGGGGGGACTGTACATGGCAGAAGATGAGAAGACTAGCACCATAGCGGGCTACAACTGACAAGATTTAAGTCCACTGCAGCCTTTTGGATTACAAACACTTGCCCTGGTTTGGCCACCGATACCAATAGAAAGTAGCCTACTGCCAATTAAGTACTTAGTTACACCCAAAAGGAAGCAGAGGAACATGTGGAGGAAAACGGCAAAGATGTTTAATGCTGAGCAAGAGGAATTTAGAGGCAGTAAATTCCGCCTAACATCAAGGAAAGCCAGCCTAAGAGTAAACTGAATTGAAATGCCAAGGGCCCAAAGTGAGAGATGCTCCACTCCCACTAAACAAACAGAAAACCACATTTGTAACAAATTGAAAGCATAATGAAACATTGAGCTCGATTTTAACTCCCGTCCAGGGGCATTACTCGGCCAGTTTTCATGTCTGGGCCTCACTGGCACACTGCTTGCCAATCCTGACCAAAATAGCCAGGAAGTGGCTGCCCGGCCATTAAAATCGGACAGCAGGAGACCGCTGCCGAGTACCCAGGAGTACAGTCCCCGGCACAAGGAGGGGAATCTTTGTCAAGGAGGGGGGAAGAAGCCCGGGAAGGGGAGGCCCATGGTTTCCTTGTGGGGCCCGGAGGAGCACCCCTGCTGCTCTTGGCCCCCAGGGAAAGGGGAAAGAAATGTAAAATCTTACTTCGCTGGGCCTCTTCTAGCCCTGGCTATTGTTCCCAGCAGGCTTTGCCTGGCAGGGGAAGCCACCACTGCTTCCCCTCGCTCAGGCCTCAGGTTAAAATGGCAAATCAGGCCCTGATGACATCATTGGAGAGCCCGATCTGCATATTTAAAGATATCCCCACCAACTTGGGAAAGGGCTGACCTTATCGCCACATCGGGCGGGAAAGGAGTGTGTAAGTTCCCTGTTCCATTTAACTGCCCCCTCCCCTCCCCCCACCCTGAATTACGCCAGGTGGGGGGAGTGCATATTAACCCCATTGAATCTTTCACTGGCCATGTACAATTTAACTCTGATCATCAACTCTACAATTTAAGTTAATCTCCTAAAATAAATTCTGCATAAATGATTGCTGATTCCCAATGGTAAGTAAGCAAAGGTCCAGAATATTTATCTATCACCACATCTCCACTATTCAATTTTGGCCTGCTGTTCTCCACAAACATTACCCGCTCCTCCCAGACCCAGCAGTACAGTCCATCATGTCCCATGGAGTATTGATAACCTCAATCTATACCTACCTTTAAAATTTCCAATCTTATTCTCAGCCTTATATTCCTCCAATTCTGGCCTCTTGTGCATCCCCAGTTTCCTTCACCCCACCGCTGGAAGCCGTGCCTTCAGCTGTCCAGGCCCTAAGCTCTGGAATTCCCTCCCTAAACCTTTCCACCTCTCCACCGCTCTCTCCTCCTTTAAGACTGTCTTTAAAACCAACCTCTTTGACCAAGCTTTTGATCACCTGTCCTAAGAACTCCTTGTGTTGGTGCTCTTCTGCACATCCAAAAACTTGCAGCTCTCACACATGCAGCTTTCGTGAGCTCAAGGACTTTATCACAGTCAATAACCGATCCTCTGCTTAAGAAAACTTCTTGAAGTGTTTTGTTCTGTTGACTTGTAAGTAGAATTTGTAGGTGAAAGCCTAATTTTCACGATGTGCAGCTGTGAAGCTGCTACACTAATCTCTCACTCGTGGGCAGGGGGTGGGGGATGGGGGAACAGTAATTTGAACTCTGGGCGATGTTGTGAAACAGGCGATAACAGATTGGCCGCCTTTAACCAATCAGATTGAAGCATGTTAATAATATCGCCTGTTTTGTACCATTAGCAAAAGTTAAAATTCCCCCCACAATGATCAGTGATGTCGGTGGTGACGTCCTAGAACTCACAAAAGCTGTATGTTAAGAAACAAACGTCAGTGAATTACAGAATAGCAAATATAGTCTATATTATTATAGTACATAAAAGTCAGGGACCGAATTAAAACCAGTGGGGTAGATTTTCAACTTGCTGCCCAGGTGTAAAGCCACCATTGCGAATCAGCTGCCCATCATAGAAACCGCCGCTGATGGTCATTTCTGTTGACTTCAGTGGAGATGAAAATCAGATGGTTTCTACAATGGGCGGACCATCCACGATGCCAGTTTTATGCCTGGGCACTTAGTTGAAAATCTACCCCAGTAATTCCAACTGAGAGTTCAGATGATGTAAATAGATCATGCATTGTTCATTCTATGATTTTAAGGTTTATGGTGCTCTTTGAACCTCTTGATGACTGCCACTATGTTGTTCTCCTTTTCATAACAGCTGTACAGAAAGGTGAAAAACCAGAAGTCTTAAAGGCACAGCAATTAAATAATCAGATGTTACACTTTCATAATATTTAGAGCCTTACTGTGTGCTTCTATCTAAAGTATGTCCAATTAGTCTTCATGTCAGTTTCTGAATTCTTTTAAATGTTTCACTGACTAAAATACTATATTAACAGAAAGTGGTAGATAATGGGCCAGATTTTGCTGTGAGCAGCACTATTCGTTAGACTTGCACTTGCCCATAGACTTTCTATGATCTTTTACACAGCAAGTTTGTGAAAATTAGAGAGCCAAAAAGGGCATCTGGGACCTGTGTGAACAGGGCAAACAACTGTCTATCCCTTTAACCAATCTGATTGAAGAATCGTTAATAAGCATGCATAGACTGAACCAGGAAGTGTAAGTTAGAATAGTGAATTCAATGTCAAATCAGGTACAGAAAGTGAAATAAAGAGAGGGAAAGAAAATTGAATTAAGAGACAAAGATAAAAGAGACAGAAAGAAAAAGTAAAACAATAAAAATGTATTTACTTTTTTTTAAATGTCTAACCACAATTAAAATCTGAAGGATTGAGACTCCACACTTATTAAAGTTAATTTTCAGTGCCAGAGATGTTGTTTCGCAGTCATTAAGACTTACCACGCTGTTAACAGGGTACTTACATCAGAATAGACAAGCCCTACATTTTTCTGACGAGATTAGTCTGTATGTACAGCATCAGTGCAGGAACTTCACGCTGTTCCATTCATTTGAATGCAGAGCCAACGGTGAGATGCCGTTCTCGGAAAGCTCGTGGAGGAGCAGTGTATCTCGTTCAGCAACTTCTGGGTTTCCGCGTTTAACTGTGCATGTGCAGTCGCTGGAAGTTGCTGTCCGATTTGCACACAAATATTTTCACAGCAAAATTCTGCCCATTGTTTCTGTGGACTCTACATTTCACGACATGAAAATATTCTTATATAAGGTAGGTAACTCTGTTATCCAGTTGAAAAAGACGTCAAACAGAATTATATTAATTCACACTTCTTCCATTTTATAGAAAATCCCCTTTGACAGACTGACTTAATTTCCAAAGCAAATGTCTCAATAGATTGACTAATGTGTTCATAAAAACATAAGAACATAAGAAATAGGAGCAGGAGTAGGCCATAGGGCCCCTCCAGCCTGCTTCACCATGCAATAAGATGATGGCTGATCGTTGACCTCAACTCCACTTTCCCCGCCCGATCCCCAAATCCTTTGATTCCCCTAGAGTCCAAAAATCTATCTAACTCAGCCTTCAATATACTTAATGATTCAGCATCCACAGCACTCTGGGGTAGAGAATTCCAAAGATTCATAACCCTCTGAGCGAAGAAATTCCTCCTCATCTCAGTCATAAATGGCCGACCCCTTACCCCTAGTTCTAGACTCTCCAGCCAGGGGAAACAGTCTCTCAGCATCTACCCTGTCAAGCCCCCTCAGAATCTTGTATATTTCAATGAGATCACCTCTCATTCTTCCAAACTCCAGAGAGTATAGGCCCATTCTACTTAATCTCTCCTCATAGGACAACCCTCTAATCCCAGAATCAATCCAGTGAACCTTTGTTGCACCATCTCTAAGGCAAATATATCCTTCCTTAGATAAGGAGACCAAAACTGTACACACTACTCCAGGTGAGGTCTCACCAAGGCCCTGTACAATTGTAGTAAGACTTCCTTACTCTTGTACTCCAACCCCCTTGCAATAAAGGCAAACATGCCATTTGCCTTCCTAATTGCTTGCTGTACCTGCATGATAACTTTTTGTGTTTCTTGTACAAGGACACCCAAATCTCTCTGAACACCAACATTTAATAGTTTCTCACCATTTAAAAAATATTCTGTTTGTCTATTCTGCCTAAAAAAGTGAATAACCTCACATTTCCCCACAATATGCTTCATCAGCCATCATTTTGCCCACTCACTTAACCTGTCTATATTCCTTTGCAGACTCTTTGTGTCCTCCTCACAGCTTACTTTCCCACCTAGCTTTGTATCATCAGCAAACTTGGATACATTACACGCAGTCCCTTCATCTAAGTCATTAATATAGATTGTAAATAGCTGAGGCCCAAGCACCGATCCTTGAGGCACCCCACTAGTTACAGCTTGCTAACCCGAGAATGATCCGTTTATCCCTGCTATTTGTTTTCAGTCTGTTAACCAATTCTCTATCCATGCTAATATATTACCGCCAACCCCATGATCCCTATCTTGTGTAACAACCTTTTATGTGGCACCTTATCGAATGCCTTTTGAAAATCCAAATATACTACATCCACTGGTTCCCCTTTATCTACCCTGCTAGTTACATCCTCAAAAAACTCTAATAAATTTGTCAAACACGATTTCCCTTTCATAAATCCATATTGACTCTGCCTAATCATATTATGCGGTTCTAAGTGCCCTATTACCACTTCCTTAATAATGGATTCCAGCATTTTCCCAACGACTGATGTGACGCTAACTGGCCTGTAGTTCCCTGTTTTCTCTCTCCCTCCTTTCTTGAATACTGGGGTTACATTTGCTACCTTCCAATCCACTGGGACCGTCTTGAACCTAGTCTTGAGCTTGGATCATCTTGTATTCTGCTGGACTTGGCAAATATGGCAGGATGCAGAGGACACATAGGGTTCAGATAGAAGGGAGTGAATTAGTAAAGATTCAAAGAAGATCTTAAACCATAAAAGCAAAGAATGGACAATGCATGATGCATCATCTGAACTCTGAGTTGAAATTACTGTTTTTAAGTCTGTCCCTGATTTTTATTTACTATAATAATTGCTTCAGCTTCACCACTGCATATTATCAAAGTTAGGTTTTTACAAGAAACATTATTATGCAATGAGTGACTTGAAGAAAGCCAGAGGTAGACTGGAAGGCTATCACTCTGAACATTGGATAACCACACTGAGTGTTAACCAAAATGTTGGACCACCCGACATGTTCTGTGTATGCACACCAGGACCACCATGAGAATGTGGATATGAACAGAGAATGAGCTCCCAGAAAGGAAAGTAAGTTGTTTCTCTTGCACATCCCCGATTTCCTTTGCCCCACCATTGGTGGCCGTGCCTTCAGCTGCCTAGGCTCTAATGTCTGGAATTCCCTCCTTAAACCTTCCCACCTCTCTATCACTCTCTCCTCCTTTAAGACGCTCCTTAAAACCTACCTCTGACCAAACTTTTGGTCACTTGTCCTAATATCTCCTTATGTGGCTCGGTGTCAAATTTTGTCTCATAATGCTCCTGTGAAGCATCTCGGGACATCTTACTCCATTAAAGGCACTACATAAATGCAAGTTGTTGTTTTGTCTGTGTAACAGAAGGCTGATATAATTGACAGTCTCTTAAACAATTAGCCTTCATTGAAACTCACAGTAAAATATGAAGTTCAGAAAGCAAAGAGCCCAGGATAAAGAAATTTTATTTTTTTTAAGTGTAACAGAGTTTTGAGAGACAATTCATGGCAGGTCATCCAAAGTAATGCATCTAGCAGAAAATGTCAGACTTGACAAGGCTGTATACTTATGACTCATAGAGCAGCAGAGCTGAAGTATGCCAGTACAATATTAATGATAAGGGAAAAGGCCCTGAAGTTCAATAATAATTCAGGAGAACTTAGTGACAAAGAATTTAAAAGCAACACTGGGCTTAAAGTGTTTTAAAAAAATCATCACCACTTATCGTTAGAGGGAGATGCTTTATTGACAGATGAAAATGCTTCTGAACCTTTTAAGAATCGGCTAAAACCTTAAGTGTCACTTTTACTGTGATCAGATCCTTCCTCTTTGGCAGGCACTCGTGGTGAAAACTCCAGTTTGAACCAAACAACACAGTAAAAGGAATCGTGACCGGTGAGGACCGGGGAGCAAGCTTCACATACTGAAACCAAGCTGGATGTGCAAACTGCCCTCACTTTAACTGGGAAGGAAAAAGAACACACGTGCCTTCAGAGATGTGAACATTTCAGCTCTCCCAGTATCACACAGTTTGCAGGAAAACAAAAGCAAAATACCGCAGATGCTAGAAATCTGAAATAAAAACAGAAAATGCTAGGAACGCTCAGCAGGTCAGGCAACATCTGGGGGGAGAGAGACAGAGTTAACGTTGCAGGTCCCGGTTACTCTGTTTCACTCTCCACAGATGCTGCCTGACCTGCTGAGTGTTTCCAGCATTTTCTCTTTTTATTGGAGATTGCAGGGTTTGTTTTTCATTTTTGAATACAACTAACGCATTTGTTTGCTTTTGTATTGTTAGAGTTTCTTTTGAACTCATCACACTCAGTCAACGCAGAGATAACTCTGTTTCTTTGAGTAAAGCGCCTGATGGGGTAATACTGTGAGTAAATGGTTCCCTTTAACGAGACAATCGGATTTTAAATAATATTTCACGGTGCCGGCACTGTCTACGTTTTTGTGAATCTCTACAAAATCAGCTTGCAACAGCTATTACAATTCTCTCAGTATTGGACTCTGCCCCAAATGTTTTAAGCGCATGGTTACTGTATATAAATATGCTTCTTTTAGTGCGTGATCATCCATCTCACTACTCTGCATTAGTCGTGAGTTTGGATTGGACCCTGTTTTATTAATCCATTTGATTGCGAATTAGAAAAGAATTAAGAATATTCCAGACTCAAACTGCCTTAAACAATGTGCTATCAAAATACAATATGGTATTAATCCATCTGACTCTGAAGTGTGAAAAACAGATTAATCACACACATTTCATTCCAAAACTCCGTTAACAAAGTGCCATCAAAACGCAACAAGTTGTTAATTTGCCGAACTAAGAAGTGTGAAAAAATAACTCTTTCGACTGGTGGCAGTTGAAAGAAATGTATGAAACATACCTCTTTATACAGCCCTGCAAAGTAGCACCCCTGCATTGAATGAATGAGAAACTTTTCGTTTCAGTACCTGATACTTGTTTGTTTATTTACTGTTGCGAACTGTAAACAATAGTGTACAACCTAATGACCAAGACTTTTTCTGCACTTGCCACCGACAGCATTCATAGACGAAAATTGTCACAGAGGGTCTGCTGCCATCTTGCAATTTTCTTAGTCAGAAAGAAAATCAAGTTGTCTTGGCTCCAGAATAGAAGGTATGTCATCACTGTGCCCACAATCCAAAATGAAGTATTAGCTGTTACTCAAAATAAAATAACAAACTGTTATTTTTTTTATTTTTATGTTCAGTCACAAAAATAAAACATCATTATTGCTTCATTAGTTAGTTCTCCAATACATTTAATTTTGGCAGAGATCATTATAACTTCAATTCTTCATCCTCACAGAGGAGATTTTGACATGGCGGCCACAAACTTGCCCAAGCACCCGTTTATTATTCCACAAATAAGTGAGGAAGAGCGCAGCAATCATTCGCAAGTCAGTGGGGAGTTTTTCATAATGTACTAATTCTTGTGCATTAAATTCACAGTTCCCTGCTGAATACGTGTTTGATGTGTCAGTAAACTACATCAAATCATTTCTTTGTCAAAACAAATCATTACTCCACCATCCAATGCAACAGCTAAGTTGGTGCATGTACTGTCAGGTGTGGCACCAGGCTATGTGGACCAGGGAGGGCCCAGATTCAATTGCTGGTGTATGCTGAGTCAGCTAGTGTCAGCCCAGATGGCAGTGGGGTGCACAACTGACCCCAGTGTACATGGGCTAAGGAGGGGGAAAATTACCTAGACTATCTGCTCTCGATTGCTGTACAATTATCTGTGTGAAGCCCACATATGTGGATTTTGGGTGAACGTAAGACCAGCTCAGCTGTGATGTGCGTGATCAAAAAAACATGAATAACCACTGTCCAGGCTCATGCATGGTCACTTAGACAATAGCCAGATCACCAATGCCCATAAGAACTACCTTACTATGAATTGCCACCTTGAGGAGAGATGGAGCAAGTCAAGAACAATTTGCAGGCAAGAAGAGAAAACATTAAAAAAAACACAGTAACCCATATTGTTTTTTTTCTTTTCTGATTTTGGCTGACCTACTGAGCACTTTTAGCTTTTACATTTGTACTTTCTTATCAGACTTTCAATCCTAGAAATCTGCTATTAAGTACTCAACTGCCTTAAAAAATAAGGTACCAATCCATCATGTAGTTAATTCATGTTTCCAGCTCTGTAATTCATTGCTCCCTGAATGTAATTTTTTTTAAATGATAACATTTTAAAATTACAATACCATGATCTTTCTAGTGTTACTTGCCTGGATATTTTCAAATCAGTATTTTCAGAGTTTTGTTAAGGTGCTATGTGCATTATGAAAGCTACACAGAGTAGCCTTCAGTCATCTGTGAAATATAGATGTGGAGCAGGAGCAGACAGCTGTGCAGGCAAGATCACAAAGATTTTAGCAGGTTATCAAAAAAATGATTTTTTTTTAGAAAGCAGCAAATCACAGTTAGAATCTAGTGAGCCACTATGATACTGGGTGGGGTAAGCTTTCAATCCTACAGTGTTTATCTTGTATCAAATGTTTTTACAAATATACTTAAGAGCCAGCGTATCTGTCAGAAATTTAAACGAGTTTCAGGACCAATAAATGGTTTATGCCTTCATCATTTTTAATCTCTAATCTGAAGAGAGGGTCATCCCTCTGGTTGGAGCACAATGTAATCAATAATTCTATTATAATTCATTTTCTAATTTGCATTCTTGTTTATATGGCCAATGTGCATAATCTTCAACACACCTATATAAATATAAATATATATGTTACAAAGTAACATGGGCTTTTGTGACAGTACTTAATGAAAAGAATCGTTTAGCTGTAACCTCACGTGCCATTGCACAAGATTATGTCCTCCTTGTCACAAAATGGAATTACCCAACATATAAATCTATTTTTAAAAGTTTTAACCCATTTACATAGCTATTAGGGAATGAGTTCATGTCCCACTCATGCAAATTGAATTCATCTGCTACAAATTACAAAGTGATTACCTACAGCAAGTCAGCAATTGTAATACACTGCAGTATATTCTGCCACAAAAGGCATATGGAATTTACCTTAAAGATATTTAATACCATAGGAAACGTGGAGCCAGTTCATGGTTTATAATGGCACTCCTGTATTTCAGTTTTAACAACTGACTCTGAAAAAATGTCTAACCAGTGTAAGGCTTACTGCCATAACGATTTTACTTGTAGCACCAGACCATATGTAATAATTGAAAATGACTCCAGCATATGTATATTATATCCAAATGGAAAAAAAACAATAATGAAATCTATTAAAATATCTTGAAATCATCTTCTTTCTCACATGCACCATTGCTGTTACCTGACAAGAACCCCATGGACAGTACAAGCTAGCCCACTGGTCTCTGGAGTGATAAATTAATTTCAGTGCTGCTGACCTATTTATAAACCAAATTCTGGTTCCTTTTGCTAAGGAGCACAATTGCATTGGTATCCTGGAAGTGACAGATTTTACTTTGTGACAGAAGTGTGGCAGGTGGATTCACAGCATTCGTACAGCCGCAATAAATTCAATACAGAAACAAATTTCCAACAATGTCTCGATGCAGACAGGGTGCTCATGTCAAATAACAGTAATAGTCGCATTTATCCAGCGTATTCCTGCAATAATCCATCTGAATCATTTTTTAATTCCCTTTGGCTTTGCATCATTAACTGCATGCATTTCTTGTGGATTATGGTTTCCTCCAGCAGGGGTGAATGTCAGCTATTACTTCTTCAGAAACAGCATCTTTAGCACCATTATCATACTAAATTAAAAATTTCATTTTTCTCCCGCTGATTAACTACCATTGTTTCTGTGCATAATAGCTCTCAAATAGCAATTATTCTGAAAAGGTTTTGTCTAAAATAGCTGCATCTTATGGATATTACTCTAACAGCAAGAGCAACTAATAGTGAAATATCGCAACTGCAATTAAAGAATAAACATCCTTAAATAAAGGATTTTTACCTAAGTCGTAGCAACTGTTCTGTGTGTCCATTTAAGCCATGGCTTAACGTTGTTTGGGAGCACAGTAAAAAGCAAATTCTTACCACACACACTTGCCTTTTGAAGGCCAGCCATTTCAGAGCTGCCTTATTCAATTTAACCAAAACAGAAAATTACATATAGCTTTTAATTTAAAATAATTAATGACTGTTGGATTAATGAAAACTCAATAGCCACAGAAAACCAATTTAGCAATAACCCTATTTTATTTTAGGGGATGTCTGAATTTTAGATATCGTTATCATTTCTCACAAAACAGTGGCGTGCATTTTCTGCCAAATTGTTGGGGGAGCAGCAAAGCAGAAGTGAGGATGAATTAACCTGAACCACTCTCCTGCTCATCTTTGCAACCAATAATCCAGCTGCCTTGGTGGAGGCATTGCTCAACTGGCTGCTCCCTTGACCAGAGAATGGTGCATGGCACTGACACCAAAAACAGGGGAGACAATTTGCTAAAATGATTGGGGCACAAAACTAATATAAAAAAATGGGAATACTGTCCATCAAGCCTGAAAAAGTTGATGTTAAGCTATTTCCTCCAAAGAGAAAATAGATAACTAAGAATATCAAACAAGTTTGAACAAAATTGCAAATATGTTTCTCAGCAGACCTGATCCTGTTGGCATTTCAAGGCTTTGACCTAATGAAACCAGACAGATAATTATCCCTCAGTTATGTTAGGAATGAAAAGTGGAGTTGCTGTAAAAAATTAGTTCAGAAAATGTAATTATTATAATTTGATGGATCCCTCGCCTCTGAAGGCTGTTTACTCGAGCCCCACACCAGAATTTGAGTACGTAATCCAGGTTCATAATCCAGTGACAAACTAAGGGAATCTGCATTGTCACAGGTGCCAGCCTTCAGATGAGATATTAAACCAATGCACCATCAGCCTGTTCCAGTGGTTCAAGTGGACAGTTAAGACTTCATAAGTTGTCCTGATGTTCTCCCTCAACCAACAGCACAAAAATAGATTAACTTGTCATTCATCTCACTGTTGTTCAGAGGTTCTTTCTGTGTTCAAAATGGCTGTCATTTTTGCATACATAACAGTCATTGAATATGAAGCACTTTGAGACATTTCTGCAGACATGATAAGGTGCTATTGAAGCACAAGTCTTTATTTTTTCTGATTTCTTTCAAACTCTTCATTTTATAAAATAATGCTAGGTAATAGCAATGAAAGATTGATTACTGATTATTTGGCTACATTGTACATGATGAAGAATGGAAGTTTACAGAAAAATAAATGACTGTGTAACATTTTGCCAAATAACTCACATGCCCTGAATTATGGCTTAAAGTTTCAAAATGCTCTATGCCCCATAAGCAGTTCTCCCAAGCTATGTATCTTATATTTGTAATAGATTTCAAATTTGTTTACATCCAATCCATCACCAAAACCACAACATTGCTCACCTCCGTCTACTTCCCATCCATTGTTCATTCACAATTTCACACACTCCATGATCAACTTCTCCATTGCTCTCATCACTGGCCTCCTGTGTTCTACTGCATTTAAACTATAACTCATCAAAACTACATTGCCCACATCTTAACCTACACCCTCTCTTCACCAGTTTCCATTGATGTCCCATGCCTGCCATCTTTGTAGTGTCTTTGATTGAGATTGCCAGTTTCATTGCCAATGAATGCTGGGTTGAGACTGTTCAAACTTATTTCACAAAGACCTCTCACAGCCTGCAGAAAGACTAAACTTTCATCTCATCAGTCTGTGCTGGTTTCAAATCCAGGTCCCACAAATGAAACAATAATGTGCTCACTCAATCTGGAACTTATACTTTTTTAAAGTTTTTTTTAACCAAACTTTGTGTTGCAAAAGCTGGTTCTTTAATACTATAGGGATTCAATCAATCAATTAATGGTGAATGGAACACTGGGGTTACAGACTTGCACAACCTACTGTGAAGGAAATTGAGAAGAAAATAAATATTTGGAGATGATGAGTGATGTTCAAGAATGTTGTGCAGCAGAAATTGGATTCTGTGCAGGTGCCTGTGACATTACTTCATGAGAGATGATTATCTGGGAGTAAACTATTGATGATAAACTCATGTGCATGATATAATTGAATATATTCATTACCAGGTATCAAGGCTAATTTGCAAAGTAGTTGCAGAACTTGTGTAACTCCAGTGGTTTGCAATGTTATGTATAATATGAACACCCAGTGAACTGCCAGTAAATCCCTCAATGCAATTTGCTATTTTATATAATACAGGTTATACCATATATTTGAGATTTTTAAAAGCTTATTAAAATTTCCCATTCATCTAAATCAAAACAAATTTCTTTACATTTTTAAGCAAGCTCTGTCTTCACGAGAAACAAACATATTTTGCCAAACACAATACAGTTTCACCAATCCCTTTGAAATACATAATTTCATTATTTTTGCATGAGATCATCCTGGCTAAATTAATGCATGGCTCTTCTTCCCAACCCCTCCCCACCAAAAAAAATCAAAAACAAATTGCCAAACACTTTTCATGACGACAGTATCCCTTTAAGACCATTAATGTAACTAGTTTTATGTTTTCATTTGTGTGTGTATCCATTTGGTCTAAATAAGTGCATTACAGATTGGATGACTATTTTTAAATGTACTCCTGCAAGAATTAAGGAGCTTTATCATTTATATACAAAATTACTTTACAATATTGTATTTCATGAAAATGACATCCCTATGAACTGTGCATTTGCATGTGGTAAGGTACAGATTATCTTTCTGTAAATCTTGCCACTTATATTCATGATTACACACATTGCTTTTCATTACTAATAACTTGTCAGTTGTGTAGGCTCCCTACCTTGCCAGACAGTCTTCAAGATAAAAACAGTAGTGTAGGTAGATATTACACAAAGGACTGATGATCAGGGCATGAATCTGGGTTGGGCCCCTTGTTGCTTTTGAGCTGGCATGTTTTTTTAAGTAACAAAATCCATATATTTTCCATATGGTATATAAAATATAATGTATTATCTTGTAGTATTTTTTTAAATGATGATAAATTGTGCATCCTTATAGTGTTGTTCTGTACTGACATCAGGCGTCCATTGCTCATGGACATGAGGTTACACGGCCATTATTCCTCATTATTAGCAACAGCCTCACTAAGCTAACTGACAGAACATGATCATTTTCACAATGAAAAGAAGATAAAAGAAGTATGTTTGTGTGTAACAGATGGTTAGAAGGTGAGTTAGTGATGTGTATGTGATCGCTTGTTGCTTTTGGGATTGGTGGCTTCCTTAATTCATATATGCTTGGATTCTCCCCCAAAAAATCCGGGCTCCATACAAGTCTGCCATTCATCCCGGGCTGTCAGTTTTGCCATATGTTGCATTTATCATTTTTATTCTCCTCTTCAGCTGTAGAACACTGTATATCTAATCCCCATTGCCTTTTCAATTAAGCTGGTACAGGACATTTTATGCAGTCAGCCACAATAGCGAGCCATTAAAATTCTTGTACCGTAACAGTTGTGTGCAATTCAGTGTTTTCCCCCCTAAATCCTATTAAATACAAATTGTTTTTATCGCCCCATGATCACTGTGACTTCAATCAGCCAATTAATTACACCAGGAGGGTGAGATAGAAAAGAGGTGGGAAGATCTGCAAAGAAAGATCAGGCTAAGACATTATCATATTGGGATCTCGGCTCGTCTTACTTAATCTCAAGTAGTCAATAGTCATACTTTGACCTTTCACACCCAAGGGGTTTTAAATTAACAAGCCTACAATACAGAGAAGGTAAAAGGTTGACTGGGGGCACGGGATGGGAGAGGGGGGGGAGTGGTGATCAATCCTGCCTGGCATACAATCGATAACGTGGCGGTGCCCACATCACCTCTAGGGTGTAGGGAGGCCTGCAGCCCATTAGAAGGTCGGCCGCCGAGCTGATAACGGTGGCAGCTACAGGCTCAGTTTCCCTCTCAGCCGAGCTCCCACTCTATCTGCTTGACCAGCCGTTTGATAAACGTTTAACTCTGTGGGCTGTCACCTGGCAGGATGTGATTCTGGGCCAAGTGTAATAGGCGACAAAAATAACAAAAACGAACTGTAGCCCCTTCCCCTCCCTTTCTTTACCATCTAAAACTTTCCCAACAAATAACGTAAAGTTGTCTGGTTTACCCGGTGATTGTGCTGACTTGTGAGACAAGCCCGTTAGTTAAGTTTCCTTTTGAAATCTCACGGTGCTGTGCTCGGTTGAACTCTCCCGCTGTTTGTTGCTCTCTGCCTTTCCCTCCTTTGGATCCATCACATGTTTGTTTTGACTCGGACCCTAGTTCTGCGGTGCGGAAGAGCCTTTGACCGCCCAGCCGCGGCCAGGAGCACCGCCTGGTGCACGGTATCAGCCCAGGTGTCTTAACACTGTTTACTGCATTGGCCGCTTGTCAAAGTCCAGTCCTTTCACCAGCCTAAATATATACTGACCCTGACTTTTCTCACGCTTGTGATGTTTGTTTAGCCTCCCAATGGGCAGTCCCACTATGTTAGTCCCCAGTACACTGGACCACCTACTGAGAAAGGACTTCGGACTTCGCCCGAAAATATGTTCGGAGTGTGCAGCAATACCAGCTTGACTGAATAATCCTTGATGCTCCATGAGGGTTTCAGAGTTGTCGGTGGGAAGTTCTGGAAGAGTAGCTGTTGCTCTGGTTCTGGGCCTGGTTGTTGCTCAGGATGTGGCTTTAGAATCATACAGCATCTGCCTACAGTTCTGTTCCTGATTATAACTATGGATGTAGCTGCAGTTATGACTCAGATTATGGCTATGGACCTGTTTGTGAATAAGGCTCAGACCGTGGCTGTGGCTCCGTTCTTGTTGCATTCTGTGGTGATGGTTGTGGTGCTGCTTCTGGCGATAGATCTGGCTGTAGTCATGGTTCAGACTGTGGCAATGTTCTGGCTATGGCTCAGATTGATTATGGCTCTAGTGCTTGTTGTAGTTCACGGTAATTGTAGCGTTGGTCCTGGTTATGATTCAGACTGCGATTATCATTGGCTGTGAATCTAAAAACCGTATCCGTGACTCCAGTTGTGGCTCTGACCGTGTGTCTAAAGGTTTGGATGTGGACGCGGTGCCGCTGTCCTTGGTGCTGAAATCCAAACACTCTCCCTCTCTCTCTCCAGCAGCACAACAACCGGTAAACTATCACATCACACGTTCTGCATGAAACTCCTGTCTTAACCAAAATATGACACCAGCCCAAAGGTCAACGTCCTCTGCAGTTGGCTCGCAATTTTTAATTTTTTTTAAAAAAAACTAGTAACATGATGGGCATAGTCTGCCAATAAAGTTAATTGTTAAAAAGGCACAGATATTTAGTACTTCTGAAATTTCCGTAATGAAATACGATGGCGGTGTATTTATTTTAATCTGCATTATTTCTTCTAGTGAGATCGTCTTCGCTAGCGTTACCAGAAAGCTTCGCACTTGTTCCAAAGCAATTTGTGCTGTGCGCTGCTAATGTTAAATTGACGCAGAGCGAAATGGTTATGAGCTTTTACTGAATCCGAAATGTTTCTACATTTGCACTGTTATCTTCACATTATCTTTTGCTTGGGGGAGGGGGGGTGTCCAGATTTGACCAGAACTCCTAAGATGCATTTGTAGACACGCTATCTGGATTCATGTAACAACTGTGAAGCTTTGTGCGGATTATCATTGCGACTGATGCTGTGAAGGTTACAGTCACAGATGGTATGTTTATACTTAACTGGTTTAATCGATTCTCAGGTAGCAGAAAATGTCATATAACAGCAATAGGGCAGTCTGAAAATGTAACGTCTGATCGCGAGTAAAGCCCGGTTTGCTGTTTCTCAATGCACTGATCTGCGTGGTTACTTCCTATGTGTAACTCGCCTCCCTCCCTCGCCAGAGCATATAAAAAGTGACAAAATATCTGTCTACACCGCCCCCCCCCCCCCAATTAACAAAAGAAAAATACATTTGAAATGTTGAGTATGACAACTTTGCGGTTGCTTTTAATAAATAAAGGACAATAAGGGATAGTGGTATATTTCAAATGTGATGGTTGGAGGGAATTCATGTCGTAGCGCGTTGCCATAGCGCTAAGCTAAATTGGAGATGCAGCCTGACTTTTAAACAGTGCTTGTTGAAATCGCCGTCTCTCTCTTGCCCAGTACCTGTTCGTACAGAAGTGAAGCAAGCTCGCATCAACTCTGCTGAGAGACTCGGGCTGTTTGCTTTCAAAATGCCAGAGGCAAAGAGAACCTTCACAAAATAAAGCACAGCTGGAATTTAACCTGACAAGGCGATTCCAACGGAATGGTTCTATGGTTCTGTTGCCTCGAATCTAATCATAAAATTTTGACAAGCATTGTGTGGATGTAGTGGGGATAGATTGGCGTGAAACAACATGGAATTAGGTACTCCCAACTTTCAATCCTGAAAGCGCTGTGAAAACGACTCTCACCTAAGGGACGGGCACCCGTGGTATTACTGTGGGCTATTTCGGCTCGAAAAGACCAGGATATGTCGGACGTTTAATGCCTTGTAGTTTTATCCTTTGAGCCTACTGTTGTCTGTTTGGATGTCGGATATCATACAAAAAAAAAAGCATTACAAGCGCCCAGTAGGTTTAGTAAAGCATCATAGTATAATTGTGGTGCCAGTGTCTAAAACACAATCCCTTCAACCCAAGGGGATTTAATAAACGTCATTTCTAAACCTCCATCAGCGGTTTACGTAAATGCTTTCAATGTTGGAGCTCTAGACTACGGCTTTGAGCTGACAAGTCGAGTTATTGTAAGTTTTGGCGATATGACTATTACAAGCAGCGTGGAGTGTTTGTACAATTCTTATTACAAAGGATTGCATCAATTTCCAGAGTGGGGGTGGTAACTGTTATCATATCTTAAATACAGCGGCAGTTCGAGCGCCGGTTAATACACATTTCTCACTTTCAACAACCATCTGTTGGCTGTGGATTGCTTATGCGATTTTCAAGATAGAGAGTATACGTACGAAAGTAGCTGTGGGTGTTTTGAGGGGCAGTAAACCCATACAATCATGTCACTCTGGGTTAACAGAACCGCAAAACTCTTAACAGCGTTGATAACAGCAATGTGTTCAGATCATCAACCTGTGACTACAGGGAAATAGATAATACTGTACAACTGCGAACCCAGCACATCAGATCAATAATAACCCTGTTGGCTTCGGTGATTATTATCAGGGTACCACTCAGTAAACATTTGCGCTTTTATTCATAAGACTTGTTGCGTCCGGAGCCACGCCATAGATTCTCAAAATCCAAAACGCCCCCGCCTCACCCCGGTATTTCCTTGCAAACACTAGCGCCCTTGTACTTTAGTGTATTATTTACATGAGCACACGCTGAGGTTTAATGGCAGAATTTTTTCTTCTCTCTCGGTTAATTGATCAAATCTGCCTTGGTAAAGAGTCTGGTTCCCAAATTATTTGCAAACAGAAAGCGCTAATTGATAGTAGTTGTCTTCGCACATCCATCTCATATATTTAATTGTGTCTTCAGCACTCATACAAAACTTCGCCTCTCCTCGTTCTTGTAATTAATGACAACTGTAAATATTCATGCTAAAAGAGTTTATTAAGACATCAAGCTGTTCATTTACGAAGTGCACTTTGAGCCTGCACGTACTATTTGTATCCATCTATAAATCTCATTTAATTGTAGGTATTTACTTTCTGTGCACAATGCAGTTACAAGCACGTTTTCAACACACCAACCAATTGGTAACCGTGCGCTCTGTTCTCTGAGATGGATGTGCTCCTGGAAATGATGGTGTCAATCTTAGCCTAGCCCGCTCCTCATAAATTACTGATTTAGAATTTTGTGCAAATGTTTTGGGAAAGACCGTTTGCAAGACATGATTTGACTTAATATTCGAACATAAAATGGACCAGAACATCTACGGATGATGAGACGCTCGGTATTTCTCTATCGAAGACTATCCATTAACTCTTTGCACAGTATATATTTATAGAGGGGCAATGTTAACTAAAAGACGCCGGTGTCCGGTCCCACACGTGGCAATGACAATTCAATATTTACCGATATTACTGGAAAATTAACTTTATGCGGAATCAGAATGTGCTCCTGGAAGTTTTTAGTTTTCGGGAAACATTTCTTTTAAAGGAGAACAGATGCGATCACATAGAGTGTTACAGATTACAAGGTTACCACTGTCAATACGGTCGGTCAGCTCATCCCTAGGTGAGAGCAGAAGCTGAGCCGAACGAGTCTTTAAAGGAATTGCTGCAAACAGGCTAGACCATTTTAATCCTGTAAATGTAATAGGACATTATTGGGGGCAACCGCGGAAACTGCACCCTGCCCAAAGCGATCGCGCACAAGTTCAACAATGTGCATTTGTAAATCAGATGTGAGGAATCAAGAATTGAAATAAAAACAAATCTTACCAAATCTTAAAACGTGCGTCATTCCTTGAGAATATCCCATCCACAAGAGGCACAGGAAAAGTCTAGTCGAACACTCAAAGACCAGATTGCTTAGAAGCGGAGAGATAATCTTCATGATTTTTGTATTTAGATCAATTCCAGGGGCGTATTTCCTCCCCCCACCCTTTTCTATATCAGGTTCCACGGTAGAATTAGATTGACGGTGAGCGGTCGGTGGCCCTCGGAAAGGATCACGACATGGTCACAGAGAGGAAGAGCGACTGGAGAGAGCATATGCTTCCCAAACCATTAGCAATCCCCGCATGTTCTTCATTCATTCACTGCGCAAAGGAGCACTCTTCCGCTGCAAGGAATGGTGGGACATCCATGTTTTCAGACTCTGAGATTCTTGAAGAAATCCATCCACAAGTCCATCTCGGCGCCGCTGAAGGGAGGGAGAGGGGGAGGAGGAGGAGGAGGAGGGGGGGGTAAAGGGGGGGGGGGGTTGTGAGGGAAGATCGGCAAAAAAAATAATATCCAGTGGTGAAAATCAATAGCGAGCACAATCAGACCGTCAGATCAATCAATTGGCAAAAAGATATCTGGAAAAAGCGAGCATCCTACTGCACTGCTGCACACACAGCCTCCTGACGTGGAGCTATAGCATTAAAAGAAAGACAAGAGAGAGAGAGGGAGGGAGGCAGAGGGCTGGCTCTACTACAGCTGCTGGCCACAAATCCTCATCGTTTGGGATCTATCATGCAAATAACCCGGCATCCCCCTCGGGGCCCCGATGGGTCTGTCGGTTTTATTAAAATCTTATTATGATCGGTGAGCAGATAGGTCTTCCCTCCTCCCCCATCGGTGAGCAGCCCCATCGTGCAACAAATAAACACCCACCTTATTAAATGTCCCGAATGTCTGTGTGTGAGGCCAGGACGGGTCAACAGTCACTCAGCAATGAAAGCGCGATAGTGCTGCTGCGATTATCGGCTTGGGAGTTTGTGGGGGTCGGGGCTGGGAAGTAATTTTATGGCCGGTTCTATAACGGAGTTCGAAACAGTTCGGCTATTAGTTTCGTTTCGTGATTCGTGCCAAATTCACGTCTGACTTGAAGTGGCCGCACCGCGTTTTCTAACAGTCACGAGCAGGTCAATGTAATGGTTTGGTTTTAATTAAACTATTCTGATGTAAGGTATTGTAGCAGAACGTTACAAATAGTTTCCCCGCGATCATCATACATTAAATTACGACAGAGCGATTACAAATGCGAGGGTTTTGCAGGTAGTACTAATTCAAGATATGTGGGGCGGGGGGTTGCTTAAGAAACTTGCATAAACTATTGCATTCTGATAGAAAGGCCAGTCAACGAGGACCGAAACACTCGTCGTTTCCCGATGTTATTAAGTCAAATATTTATAATGCACGACCCCCACATTGATGTAACCTCAGGGATATCCCATTCGTTCACAGCTGGCGTGACCTACGAGGGCTGAATGGTGAAAGACTGTATGACACGCGTTACCACTGCCTCTCTGAAAAGGTGGCATAAGACTTTTTTATTATTAAACCTTTGTATATTTGGCAACACATTGTACATCGTGTCTTTCTATTGCATTGCTGTCGATCTGGACGAGTCCTATCTATTGGAACGAGTCCCTTTCGTATTGAAGCATTGTAACCTATACAATGCTTTTAATCATTTTTAATGCAACGAACGGATGCACGGTTTGCTAAATTGGAACTAAGTTACCGACCTGGATATGGCATTGTTGAATCAACTGCAAAGGTCATGACATTAACTACCTTGCATTCTTAAATAACAGCAGAAAAAGAAAAAATACCCCAAATCTCCCTCACTCCAGTCTCCATTCTATCATTTTAAACTTGCCATTTTTAACACTTTATCGAAAATGTTGCAGTAATTGAAACACCAAATATCATAAACGACAGAAGTAGATTCCCATTTATAAGTGCACACTGGAAGATTACACAGGACACTGCTATTCCAGCGTCTGCAGCATGAGCGACTGAGAGCAACAGAGAGCTTTCGAGTTAAAGCAAGAATTGGAGCGACCCCATCTGGTCACATCGTCAACTGCAAGCTCTGGTCCCGGGGTAAGGTTCGAGAGAAAACACATCAAACACTCGTGTTTTGATCACAGTTACCCGTCCCTAACCCTTAACGAATATACAGAACACAACTTCATTCTGGAGATTCTTTACAAAAAAACGCTCAGCGTCGCTTAAAACGGTAATAAGAATTCTGCCAACACAGTAGTGATAGAAAAAATATCATTGCAAAAGACTTTCAGAATTGCAAGTCAAAATCATGCTGATGAATAAATGCAAATCATTTCACTGATCGTTTCTAGGATTTTCCTTTGCTCGGATTGTTACCGCTTGGATTTAAGGAGATCGAGCAAGAATCGAGTCAACCTGTAGCCCGTCTCATGAACAGTTGCCGTATTTATTGCAGCAATTTACCTGGAACCCGCTCACCAATCCAATCCGTCAGTGTTACAACATTGCACTCAGCTCTTGTGGAGAAAGTGGTCGTTTAACGCGCATTAAGTAGCACAAGCAAAGCTCCGGAACCTACCTATGGAAGTATGTTAATCTTTTAAATCAGCTCAGGCTCCGGCTCGCAAAATTTCTATAGAGCGAAAAAGGGTTCAGCAACTTGTTTATTCATTTGTGGGGAGTCTGTCTACTGCGCTGGGAAAGTCTGTGGTTTGATCGATCTCCGTCGGAGGTGATGAATTATTTGGTGGCGATGCTAATTTATAATGACGTGAGGGGGGGGGGGGTGGTGGGGCAGTGAGAGTATAAAAATAAACGCCTGTCAAATGCGCCCTCTCAGTGGCTCAGAACTGCACTAAAGCGTCATGTAAAGTACTAACGGAAGAGATCGGCGCTGGGGATTTTAGCTCAAAACCTCCGCGGGCATCTACCATGTTGCAATAGGCAAACTACGTTATCCTTCACCTGTCGGCGTTGGCCGTTCGCTTTATAGGACGATGTCCTTTTTGGTTTCATTCACAAACTGTTACGGATAAGTCTGCACTCGTTTCCTCCACCTGCAATCAACCGTGCACCGTTATAACCAAATGCTCCTCTAGTAGACTTCGTCCTCAGAACTAGATCTTTTCCATCAAATTAAACACCCATAGCCATGTGTACCTGAGAGCAGGTATACCATCTGTATGATGGTCAAACGCTCTGTTAATTCTAAAAGGGGGGGGGGAGGAAAGCCCGGTGAAATGGCAGTACACAACGGTCTTAAAAAGAAATTAGTACTCACGTTATGTAAGGAACCCTGCGATGCAGTCTCCCTGACAATGCAGGGGAGGTGGAGGGCTACAATAAAAAAGGTTGATGTTAAGGGACTGTGTGTTTTCCCAGTGACTAAACGAATCAGATATCGCAACCTTCTGAACGCAAGAGCTCATGGACTTCACTCTACTTAGGGATGAAAAGTACACGATGCGTTTCACGAAAGCGCTCGCATGCAGTGCAGCCACTTGCAGAATTCAGGAAGAATGTGTCCTTATATTCAGCTCGTCACCCGAGCCAAGGAGTCTTGGGTGACTTCCCAGCACGACTAAAGGGGCATGTTCTGTTGAACATTGCATTCAATGAGCTGGCCACCAACGAAAGAGACAGAGCATCCTTATGTAAAGTACACAAAGTGAAGGCTTCATGTACATTGTTAAACAGAGGGAGATGGCTTTCCGGAAAATAATTTTATTAGCCTGGCCTGCAGTCCAATAAACAAAACCAGATCTATCTTTTGGATCTATTTATGGGCTAATAGGAATACGTTTGAAGTACGGCCAATCATTTGGAAACTTGCAATCAATTTATCTAACCTCTCTTACATATATCCTCTTAAAATTGTTACACTAAAGCTCCAATATATTGCCGGCAAGATTAAATCTCAACGTAAATTCATATTTATTTTATTCGACAAAAGACATGAAATAAATACCTTGCTTCGTTAATGCGACGGACTATGAGAAAAGTAACGGCGAGTGCAATAGCAGTTTAAAATAGTGTTAAATGTACTTTTCTGGCGTTGTTACCTTGGATTTAAAAGCTCGATTGCTTTCTCTTTCTCTGTACTAGACTCCGGACACCCAGCCCTCAATATTCCAGTGCGAAGATCCGGAGTCGGTAAATTCTCTTTATTTTAATTCCAGCAAAAGTAAACGGAGGCTTTAGCGCCTCGGTACACGTGCGGGCTCGGGATCGCTGCCACTCTCCGCAGGGTCAACCCTCCCCTATCACAGCCTTTGTGTGTATGCGTGTGGGGGGAATCACAAGCCTACATATTCCCAACAAAGTACAGGGTTGATTAGTTCAGCCCAAACGCACGCTTCAAACGCCTAATTTTCAATCCTACAATAATATTAATAACGCTGGAAATTTCTTAACATACGGAACTGTATAATCCAATTGCTGCAACACCCACATTTATCATTGACGCAATGTCTTAATAGTACTTTTCAGAGCAACGGATGGCGGATTACTGTAACCAGAAGCAATGTAAAATGTATGCAGACTGATGCAAAAAAAACCCTGCAAATTCGCTTATTACGCTTTTTACACAATGCTATAGCGATACGAAACAGCTGCATCATTTACACACTCTGATCACACATTCAGATGATACCTGTTAATCTCTCTCTAGTGTTTAACCAATAGGTCTGCAGATTTGTCACGTTCGTCTAACAAAATACATGGGCTCTTCTTCATTAGGGTTGCCAACTCTCCAGGATTGTCCTGGAGTCTCCAGGAATTAAAGACTAATCGCCAGGACGCTGGTGCGAGCAAGCAACTCAGGAGAAAAATCATCGGGGCATTACAAATAATTATGTGTATTTCCAATTTCATTGAACACTTTTGTTTATTAGTTATAAAAACTATTGGACATGGGAGAAAAATAGTATTTGACTGGACAGGGTGGTTGGAGGCAGGAGGTCATGTGATGAGATCTCCAGGAATATGTCCAGCCAGAGTTGGCAACCCTACTGTTCATGTGTCAGTGTCATGGATGGGGAAAGGGTTAATTGGAGGGTTAATGATTCTGGGGTGAGAAGGGAGGGGACTTCAATCCGGAGATCAGTTATCTTTTGTGGTGGAGTGGGTTGAGGATTCGTAGTGGACACAAAGTCAGTTAACTATAATGAAGATTGTGCCCCCTTGATAAAACCGGCACGATAAATACTGCCTGAAGTTTTGTTTTCAGTACTGGAGATTGAGAAATGCCAGAGGGCTGAGGGGGATAGAAATGTACAGGATTCAGTAGCAGCACTAGAGGGTTGAGAAGCGTGTTCGTTGCTACCTAAAGGAAACAGCCGTACTCCTGGTTATGCCGAAGAGCATCAAACATTAATTTCAAGTTTGCACAGACTCCATTGCAGACACGAGCCTGTTCGCAACACGAAATGCAACTGTTAGGCGAGACCTCTCGGTGCTAATTAACAGTAAGTCAGATGGCAGTTTTGAAACTGGTTACCGCTGTATATTTCACAGCGTTTTAACAAGCAAGCACCCTCACACTAACCTAAGAAAAAGGGGGTCGTTGGGGAGCCCGATTTTCGATTAAAGTCAAACAAAGACGTTCGGTTCGACACTTTATGACAAACGAACCGTGCCCTTAACCCAAACATTGTGCTATGGTGAAGTCATGACATCGAATCACTCAAGTTATCTAATGGAAAGTACAATACTGTTGCCGGGATTTCATACCTGCCCGTTTATTTCACACAATGCCTTCCAAATTATGGTGTTTAATTCCCCTAATAGAGTTCGCACCTTAATTTCCACACGTGTTTCTATGCTGTGCCCGGTTAGATTCCAGAGATTGTCAAATGGTTAACAGACCCCACACACACACAAACACACACCCACACTTACACAGAGCGCTGCTTTGAGAAGCAATTCTGCAGTGAGGCATTTTGCTGACTCAGTTGCTCTATATTTCCATACATATATATATTTATCTGTGCAAAAAACAAGCAGAGTAAGTTCTGCTTGAAATCCCACTGAACAATTTTGCTGCTTACCTTTAACTGATCTTAGCCTAGATGCGCAGCTGTCAGTGGCGTTCAGCGCCGATGCTCCACTGGTGCCCGTGTGTGCTGGTGCTGTGGGAGAGTCGCGCCCCCTGGCGGGGGAACTCGCTGCAGCAGGCTGACCGCGTCCAAGATATCAACCGGATTGGAACCTGCTCGATCGTGCTCAGGAACTTAAAATAGACACAACGCAATCTATAATAAGCACTTGTATGGAGCAAAAAAAAACCCCCTGTAATGTTCTGCATCAGCGCGCTGTTTCACGCACAGAAACCCGAAGAGACTCGGAAACTCATAGAAGGGCGAGATATTTAAGAGGATGTTGGAAATCAGTGAACACGGTGCCTTCCACTGGCTCAAGTTTGATCAGTATTGATGCAACTGTGCAGAACTATCATCTGGCGAGCCATCAGGTCGATACATTTATTTATTGATCCATCTAGCGTCCAACTGTGTTGAGAGTTATCTATCCATTACTGTATATTCTCGGATTAGAATCTCAAAGGAGATGAATCGAAAGGTGAATATAAATTGTCATTGAAGGCAATTTTAGTCAAAGGATTACAAGGCCATGTGAATAGTTAGCGCCCGGATTATCGCAACCTCGGACTCGGCATGGCAGTTGTATTGATCATTTTGTTTTGTTACACCATTGGGTTATTTAAATTCTAGGTATGAGTGAAAGGTGTGCCCTATTGCCTGTCTGTATGTCAGACAGTCACATTTATTATACTAGCTTCAAGCTGTAATAATATCCAATATACAGTATCAACTACTTCACTCCAAAAGAGAATTAGTGGCTCCTGAGCAACATGAGAGCAAAAGAACAACTACAGTTCCCGCAAGGCTTCATATTGTAGGATTTTTTTTAAATACAGATAACATGCGTTTGAACACATTACTATTAAGAAAGAATTAAACCATCAAAACGACATCCTCAACCATGACATCTGCACAACCACTGCAGCTTCAGACAAAGTGTAATGGGAAATTGCTGACAACGCCTAGGGATATACTGTTGGCGGTGTCACCGATTGCTTAAAACAATGGGTTAATACCTGCACTAAAATAGCAGACGGAGGAATAACACGTGTTAGGCATTCGTCCAATAATATCACCAAAATCATTTCCAAGGCTAATGTTTTTGGGACAGCGTTATTATAAGCTGCAGTTGATTGTAACATAAATTGTGTAATTTATGATTAGTGAATAAATAACAGTACAGGAACCATTGATGGTTTACCCCCACCATCCATCACCATCACTGCTCTATCACTTCCAGTAGGATACATCTCTGGACATCCCTTCTTTCCAGCCCCATCACCAATACCATCATAAATTACTGGTTATATTCTCTCATTATAATTCACTGGCCATTTCCCCAACCCACTTTTTTTCATTTTTTGACAGTTTTTTCCCCCTTCCCTCCTCCCCTGAAGCTGTTGACTGGTTTCTGGAATACAGTTCTATTAGCACCAGACATTCTCTGATGCCTTGCCAAAGTGACCATTCTTCATATCCGAGCACTACTAGTCAGCATTGGCAGCCAGTTTGGCTACTGGGATGGGCACTGGGGGGAGGGGGGGTCACATCACATGAAAGGCTGAGCTTGTCCTCTCCCTTTATATTTACACCTATATTTCAAGCAAGAGCCTCACCAAAATCCTTCACCCTAGCCCAAGGACATTGAGGTTAACGGCAGCACCCCAACTGCCAGCCTGGCTAAGATCATCGAACTCAGCACAAAGTGAAGGGCAAATCTGGGCTGTATGGCCTAGGTACTTGTTGGTTAAATGTTCTAAGGTAATAGAGTAACATTTTTTTAATGTGTTTAATAACAATCAGACACTAAGGATAATGCCAAGTGCAGAACCACTAAATTTAACTCCAGGTGAAAATGTGTATCAGTTCCAAGCATAGGATTCACAGATCAAACAAATCTAATCCAATTCCACTTTTGATCATCCTTAATCCAAGCACACCACATACATCTTTCACACTGTAGCAACTTCTTGCAGAAGATATTTTGTATTGTACAATAGAGTTTTGTGTATAATTAAATGGGCCATTGGGAGAGTTTTACAAACCAGCAAAAGATGACCAAAAAATTAACGCAAAGGGAGAAAATAGAATGATGTAAACTAGCAAGAAATATAAAAATGGATTGTAAGAGCTTCTACAAGTATGTAAAAAAAAAAGAGAGTAGCAAAATGTTGGTCCCTTAGAGGCAGAGACAGGAGAAATTATAATGGGGAATAAGGAAATGGCAGAGACGTTAAACAAATATTTTGTATCTGTCTTCACAATAGAAAACACAAAAAGCATACCAGAAATAGTGGGGAACCAAGGGGCTAATGAGAGTGAGGAACTTAAAGTAATTAATATTAGTAGAGAAAAAGTACTGGAGAAATTAATGGGACTAAAAGCCAATAAATCTCCTGGACCTGATGGCCTACATCCCAGGGTTCTAAAAGAGGTGGCTGCAGAGATAGTGGATGAATTGGTTGTGATCTTGCAAAATTCCCTAGATTCTAGAGTGATCCCAGCAGATTGCAAGGTAGCAAATGTAACCCCGCTATTCAAGAAAGGAGGGAGAGAGATAACAGGGAACTACAAGCCAGTTATCCTGACATCAGTCATCAGGAAAATGCTGGAATCCATTATAAAGGAAATGGTAACAGAGCACTTAGAAAATCATAATATGATTAGGCAGAGTCAACATGGTTTTATGAAAGGGAAATCATGTTCGGCAAATTTATTAAGAGTTTTTTGAGGATGTAACGAGCAGGATAGACAAAGGGGAACCAATGAATGCAGTATATTTGGATTTTCAAAAGACATTTGATAAGGTGCCACACAAGAGGTTGTTACGCAAGATAAGGGCTCATGGGGTTTGGGGTAATATATTAGCATGGATAGAGAATTGGTTAATGGACAGGAAACAGAGAGTAGGGATAAACGGGTCATTTTCAGGTTGACAGGCTGTAACTAGTGAGGTGCCACAAAGATCATTTCTTGGGCCTCAGCTATTTACAATCTATATTAATGACTTAGATGAAGGGACCGAGTGTAATGTATCTAAGTTTGCTGACAATACATAGCTAGGTGGGAAAGTAAGCTGTGAGGAGAACACAAAGGGCCCGATTTTACCAGGGGTGCGGGTTCTCGGCGGGTGGGCCAGCGGGCGCGTTTTCAACGCGCCCGGTGAAATTAGTGGATTGCCCGCGCGATCGTAGCAGGCAACACACTAATAGGAATCAATTACCTGCTCCTCCGGGTTCCGCGCTGCTGATCTGCGCGTCGGGCGGGCTGCGCATGCGCAGTAAGATCTGTCAGCTGGAGGCGCTCTATTTAAAGGGGCAGTCCTCCACTGACAGATGCTGCCACAAACAGCAAAAATTACAGCATGGAGCAGCCCAGGGGGAAGGCTGCTCCCAGGTTAATGATGCCTCACCCCATGTATCATTAGAAGGGGTGAGGAGGAGGGGGAGGACAGAGATCTTCCACCCGGCGGACAGGAGAAAGCGGCCTGCCTCTGCCACCAAGAAGGCCTGGCTCGAGGTGGCACCAGCACCACCAACATATCGCCCACCTGCATACAGTGCAGGAGGCGCTCCAATGACCTCAGTAGGTCAGCCACAGTGAGAACACGTAGTCTTTCCCCTACACTCCGTCTGCCACAACACTGCCCCCACCCCACATCTCCTTCGGCACTGCCAACACTACTCTGTCACATCACCCCTCATACCCACTCAAACCTCATCCTCATCTTACCTGCACCTACTCACTTCGCGAGTACTCACCCCGCCACTACCTCGCAACCCAATCCTCATACAATCTCAAGGCTCTATCCCATACTCACCCTCTCGTGCATTTCTCTCACGGCCAGCCTCACTCAACCTGCCACCACCTGTGCTGCAGCCACAGGGCATGCATCACATATGTGCAGTCGGCAGCGTAAGGCAAACGTGTCGTGAGCATGAAGGGGATGCACAAGGGTGTTTGAGGGTTTGTCATGGTTCTTACTTCTATTGAATTAAAGAACAACTCACATCACACATTATATTGGCACCACTACTGCCATGTCTTCACGAATCCTGTCCGGTTTGTGCAATAATGCCTGCTCCTGGGTATCCCTATGAGGACCCACCACTGATGCCACCCAGTGTGTCACTGCAGAGTGGGTGTAGGTGTATTTTCAGGGCTCTTCTGCGCAGACGACTGAGAGACATCGGGGATGTCCCCGGTTGCAGCCTGGAAGGCTGTGGAGCAGAAGTTCGGGAGGGCAGTGGTGACTTTGACAGCGACAGGTAGGAAGATGGTGCATGGGCCAGTCAGGAGCAGCTCGGCATGAAAGAGGCTGCAGATGTCCACGGCTACATGTCGACTGACTCTGAGCCTCCGTGTGCACTGCTGCTCAGAGAGGTCCAGGAGGCTGAGCCTCAGTCTGTGGAACATGTGGCGAGGGTAGTGCCCTCTGCGACGCATCTCTCTCTGCGGTAGCCCTCCCTCCTGCTGTACAGGTGGATGTGTCACAGCACTCTGTTGTGGAGCTCCACGTGTCAGAGGTGGACGGCGTGGATGGCGAGGCTGGTGAGGCTGGTGATGCTGTTCGCCCTCCGAGGAGGTCATGACTGCAGCTATGGTGGCCCCCATCCGCAAGATGTACATCTGAGGGGGTCCGCAAGGTAGGTACATGTCTCCGGACCCCGGGGTAAGTGTGCAGGTTGGTGACTTCGACCATCAGGAGGAGGGTGGTGGAGGCCAAACTTTGTCCCAAGTGACAGAGCGGCCTCCTGCAATGGCTGAGGGTTTCCCCACCCCCCCACCTGTCAAATGGACCTTTGCAGCTGCCACAGGCTGACAGCTGCAACACGTCCATTTCAACTGGGAGTGTTTCCCCCAGTGTGTGAAACAATCCCATGTTTATCCAAAATCACACACAGTCCCTTAATCAGGTCAGTTAATGACCTGAACAAGCAAAGTAAATACTCTCAAGTGGCATCCCGCTGGCTTTAATTGCCTGCGGGATTCCCACCAGCGGGGGCTGCGCGCGCACGCCGGCGCCTCATCGGGGAACCCGGAAGTGGGCGGGATCGAGGCGCGATCTGGTCCCGCACCTGGATTTCGGGATTTTCGGGGCCCCCGCACCGAGAACGCACCCGGTAGCGGGTGCTAAAATCGGGCCCAAAGAGTCTGCAAAGGGATATAGACAGGTTAGGTGAGTCGGCAAGAAGGTGGCAGATGGAGTATAATGTGGGTAAATGTGAGGTTATTCACTTTGGTAGGAAGAATAGCAAAATAGAATATTTTTTAAATGGTGAGAAACTATTAAATGTTGAGATCTGGGTGTCCTCATACAAGAAACACAAAAAGTTAGCATGCAGGTACAGTAAGCAATTAGGAAGGCAAATGGCATGTTGGCCTTTATTGCAAAAGGTTTGGAGTACAAGAGTAAGGAAGTTTTACTAGAATTGTACAGAGCTTTGGTGAGACATCACCTGGAATACTGTGTACAGTTTTGGTCTCCTTATCTAAGGAAGGATATACTTGCCTTAGAGGCAGTGTAATGAAGGTTCACTAGATTGATTCCTGGGATGAGAGGGTTGTCCTATGAGGAGAGATTGAGTTGAATGAGCCTATACTCTCTGGAGTTTAGAAGAATGAGAGGTGATCTCATTGAAACATACAAGATTTTGAGAGGGCTTGACAGGGTTGGTGCTGAGAGGTTATTTCCCCTGACTGGAGAGTCTAGAACTAGGGGGCATAATCTCAGGATAACGGGTCAGCCATTTAAGACTGAGATGAGGAGGAATTTCTTCACTCAGAGGGTTGTCAATCTTTGGAATTCTCTACCCCAGAGGGCTGTGGATGCTGAGTCGTTGAATATGTTCAAGGCCGAAATAGAAAGATTTTTGGACTCAAGGGAATCAAGGATATGGGGATCGGGCAGGAAAGTGGAGTTGAGGTCAAAGATCAGCCGTGATCTTATTGAATGGTGGAGCAGGCTCGAGGGGCCATATGGCCTACTCCTGCTCCTATTTCTTAGGTTCTTATATTACAAATTGGGCATTTCTTTTTAGAAACAGTCAACTAGAAGTTCCAATCCAAGTGTAAGTGTTATCTAAGCAGAACATTTCTTGGCAAGCTGGTCATGCATTTATCAGAATTAAGCTCAATTGATTTTTTTATGTACATTTTTCACAGTAAATCTGAAAAAAAGGCTTACCAATAAACAAAATAAAAACTACTTCATGTTACATTGAATATATTACTTACTAAAAGTCTAAAGACTTATTAAATGTGCCCTGCAGCCCAGAAGAAGGAAAGTAGCCAAATCATACTACCAATTCTAACTGTAACAGTTTAAGAGATAACACTCTTCTCTGGATTGAGGTTAATTGAAAACATGAAAGGGAATGTTTTGCTTTGTGTGTTAATTTTAACAAAAAATTAGACATGCATAAACACAGGAGCAAGACCAAATGAAATTAGTAATGAACTTTTCTCCCATTAGTACTGTTACTCTGAGTCTTACTCCCATTCTAAAATGAATGAGAAAATAAATTCCTTGTTAAGGACTGTTAAGCCTGGTTAAAGGCTAATCATGAGAAATCCAGGCGTATTATTCAGTGGAGGGGGAAATGGTAAGAGGACATGAAAGAAAAGTGGGCCCCAAACTCACACCAAGAACCCCGTTTGAAGTCTCAATCAACTTATCTGGCATGAATATTAACTATTACAAGTGTGGAATCTCATTCCTTCAGGTTTTAATTGTTGTTGGGGATTTTAAAAATGTCTCTTTCAGTATCTGATTTGACATTGAATTCACCCACTCTAATTTACACTTCCTTCTCAGTCCTTTTGCTGGTTATTGTTCAATCCTTCAATCTGATTGATTTAAGGAGATACCCTGTTGCTTGCCCTGTTCACTCAGGTCCCAGATTCCCTGTTTCCTTCGCTGCAACATTATCAGCTCGCACTTTCAGCAACTCAGTGGGCAAAACTGTTTTGAGCTGAAGGGTGCAGGGGAAAGTCTAAATAATGGCAGCTGCCATTAGATGCCCTGCTACAGCAAAATCTGGCCCAATGTGGCTTAAGTTCAGTGGAGAAGCAGTTTCACCTGGTCTACAAGACCTGCAGAAATGGTAAACTAATGTGCACTGCACTACCAGTGGCAGTGAAGGTCACCACTGTCACAACTTTAATGCCACGGGATCCTTTCAGACACCAATAGGGCACATTGCAGAAGTCAGCCATTTTGCCATCCACTGCTCTATTCACCTACTTCCATACACTTCAGCAGCAATCAGCAGCAGCAATGGAGGCAGCTATTTTGCAATTTACCCAATTGATAGCATCCTAATGTACATAATATCATTGACTTTGTCTTTTGTCCACCTACTAACAGTTCTATGGTATGCCTAAATTAGAAGAGCTATTATTGCATTGATATGCAACCCCTGTCATAAAATAATGTTTGCTTCCTGTGGACTGCATATTATGCTTTCATCCTGAGGCAATGAAATGTCACATAGCTCCTACAAGAAGAAGGATGGATGAAGGGCTGGTTCCTTGGAGATATGGGCTATGCAGTGCATCCATGGCTAATGATGCCTTTAAACAACACCCATACCCCAGCAGAGAACACATAAAATGAGGCACATGTCCAAACTAGAGCTTTCATTGAGCAGACATTTGGATGCTAAAGCAGTGCTTTAGATGCTTGAATCAATGAGGGAGGGACACCTTACAATATGGCCCAGAGAAAGTCAGCAAAACTATAATCATGTACTGAATGTGCATAATATTGCATTGGTTACAGGATGTTAGCTGTAGCTTAGTGACAGCATTCTCACCTCTAAGTCACGAAGGTCATGGGTTCAAGTCCCACGTCAAAGATTTGAGCATATAATCTAAGCTGACATTCCAGTGCAGTGGTGCAGGAATGCTGCACTGTTGGAGATCCTATCTTAAGGATGAGACGTTAACTAAGGCCTCATCTGCCCTCTAAGGTGAATGTAAAAGATCCTATGGCACAATTCAAAGAAGAGCAGGGGAGTTCTCCCGGGTGTCCTGGCCAATGTTTGTTCCTCAACCAACATCACTAAAACAGATTATCTGGCCATTATCACATTTCTGTTTGTGGGACCTTGCTGTGTGCAAATTGGCTGCCATGTTCCCTACAGTGACTGCACATCAAAAAGTATTGCATTGGCTGTGAAGCACTTTGGGATGTCCTGAGGCCGTGAAAGATGCTAAATAAATGTAAATTCTTCCTTTCTTTTCTAGAAGCCGATCAGAAACAACATGATGCTAAATTGATACCAATCTGTGAGGAGGATACCAGGATAGTAAAGAACCAAACTAATCCCAACATGAAGATTCAGAGGAGTAAGTTACAACCAGGTTGGGAAAAATGAAACACCGAGAGAATAAGCTACTGGTATTCAAGGCACAAAGGATCAAGTTATAACCAAATCAGCGACGGGTTGTGATCACAATCTGAATTCAGGCTGGAGCCAGAAGACAGAAGGCATCATTTGGAACTATTGTATAGAGAATTAAAGGCATGAAGGGTTGGAAATGATCAGGGCAGAAATGAGAACTTTCAAGGCAGGGAGACCAATCCAGGCAGGTCAAGGAGGACTGGAGGCAGAACTTTTAAAGCTAAGAAATGGATAACTGACTTCAGTGGAATTATTTAGAACAAACCCTTCTTTACCAGATATCAATGAAACAATACTTACTGTTGCCAAAGGTTTCTTTAAAATGAATGTGTTTACATTTAGGAATTTTATTCAGAACCTCCTCCAAACGGGAATAATCATACAGTCCTTCCAGAACTTGCCGCTGTTTATATAAATATTTTGGTCATTTTTAAGTTCTAAGGATAAATGTAAATAAAAGAAATAAAGCTAATGTAACCATTTATAACACATTACAAAATATAAAGATTGGCTCCAAGTCATTCTTGCCATATTTCTTCCCTACTGCCTTCAGTTATATCTGTGTTCAGCTCTCTTACTGTATTTGCTGACTATAGATGCAAGAGATCGGCTAGTGGATAGTATAAATAATTTTTTTCCAGAGTTACCTTGGAAGAAAATAAAGAGTTTGCGCTTTACCTTGTTTTTGCTGCTTTATACAAAATTAATTCTGGTCACTGCTGCTAACAATGATTTCCTTGAGGGTTTCCATATGCTAGAAATCTTCATCAATATATAGGAGTGCAGGCATGGAATTGACTTACAAACAGCAAGTCCCGTGATGCTATGTAAATGGCCAGTCCTGCTGGCAATCATTTTTTTAAATCTGCATGTTGTCGGCACAAATGTATGTTGGAAGTTCTAACCTACAACTTTACGGAGTCTCATCAACTGAGATCGATAGTTCTGGGAACCACCATGAATTCAAGACTCAGCTTTCTCAAGCAAGCACAGGCCTCTGACAAAAAATATTGTCACGAGCATTTCAAACACAGAAAGTGTTATTGTACGGGTAAGTTTAATCATTTTCTTGTAATTTTAGTATTTTTTCCAATCTTTGTTATGTTACAAACCTTATTTCTTCAGCTTAAAGAAGTAATCAATCCTGCTTGCTACATACTGATTGATACATTCCCTACAGTAGTTATAATTTGTGTGGTTTTTTGAATATGAAATTTGAGGCAATTTCGGCTGTAAATGTGGTATCAGAAATGTACAGTTTTGATAGTGTGATGCCAATGATCTTGCCTTACCTTGGTGCTTATTTTCATTTCAACATTTTTCCAGATTTCCTTCCAGCTCCTCTTAGTAGTGAAGAGTTAGTTTCCTTGCTCTGTGGGATATTGCTGAGCTCTTCCTCTTCTTATGGGCTACCCTTCCTGAGCAAAAAAATCCTTCCATTTCTGCATTATCCAATCCACAAGAACCCACCATCGCACAGACAGTGAAACAAGTTTTTCATATTTGATGTTGGACCATTACCGAAAAGATTTGCAAACTACACATCATTTATACAAGTTAAATGGCTCTCTAATTGCTTCAGCAGTGTAAAAGGAGCATTATTACTAATGATGTCATGGATAGATGCATCTGAGAGGTAGTTTGGTGAGGACAAGGTCAAATAAGTTATTCCCTCGTTATGGTTCTCTCACCATCTACCTAAAACCCAGTCTGGCAGTTACGTCATTTAGGACTTGGTGAGGACTCCCAGGGCCACATCCTACCTGACTGTATACCACTGTGCCCCAGTGGGTCAGGATTAACCCAGGGATGGTAATCGCCAATGAGATGTTGGCTGATAGATTTGATTATGTGAGTATGGCTATGTCAAGCTGTCTGGCTGTTGCTTGGCTAACCTGTGGGGCAACTCTCCCAACTTTGGCAACAATCTTCAGATGCTAGTGAGAAGGACCTTGCAGGGTAGACTGAGCTAAGTGTGCTTTTGTCATGATACAATGCCTGGGTTGCAGCCAAGTGGTCCATTTGGTTTTATTCTTGTTATTCTTTGCAGTGGTTTGTTACAACTGAGTGGCTTGCTAGGCCACTTCAGAGGTTAGTTAAGAGTCAACCATGTTGGTGTGGGAATAAAATCACATATAGGCCAGACTGGGCAAGGATGGCAGGTTTCCTTCTCTGAAGGGCATTGATGAGCTAGTTGGGATTTTCCAACAATCTGACTGACAACTTCATAGTCACATTTATTGATATCAGCTTTTTATTTCCAGATTTGTTTTAAACTGAATTCCAATTCTCAAACTGCAATGATGGGGATTTGAACTCACATTCTCCAGATTATTGGTCCAAGTCTTTGGATTATATCCAATAATATAATCACTAACTACTGTGCCCTAGGTACATTCATCATTCATACCTTATCCAACCTGTGGAGCATCAGCTGGGAGCTATTAACCACCCAATGTAACGTCTTTAAAATCCAATTGTGCTATAAATTATAAAATGTTAACAATTATGGAATCATAGAATCTTACTGCACAGAAGGAGACCATTCGGCCAGTGGAGTCTGTGGGGGCTCTTTGAAAGAACTATCCAATTTAGTCCCACACCCCAGCTTTTTCCCCATAACCCTGCAAATCATTCCTCTTCAAGTAAATATCCAATTACCTTTTGAAAGTTTCTATGGAATCTGCTTCCATCACCCTTTCAGGTAGTGTGCTCCAGATCTTAACAACCCTCTGTGTGAAAAAAATTCTCCTCATTTCCCCTCTAGTTCTTTTGCCAATTATTTAAATCTATGGCCTCTGGTTACCGACCCACTTGCCAGAGGAAATAGTTTCTCCCTACTTGATCTATCAAAACTCCTCATAATTTTGATTACCTCTATTAGGTCTCCCTTTAACCTTCTCTGCTTTAAGGAAAACAATCCCAGTTTCTGCAATCTCTTCACATAACTGAAGTCCCTCATCCCTGGTATAACCCTGGTAAACCTCCTCTGCAGCCTCTCCAAGGCCTTGACATTCTCTCTAAAATGTGGTGCCCAGAATTGTACACAATATTCCAGCTGAGGCCTAACCAGTAATTTGTAAAGGTTTAGCCCCTATTTACAAAGCCAAGTATCCCATACGCTTTCTTAACCACCTTATCAACTTGCCCTGCCACCTTCATAGATTTGTGAATATGCACCTCCAGGACCCTCTGCTCTTGCACCCCTCTCTTAATAATACCTCTTAGATTATACTGCCTCTCCAGGTTGTTCCTACCAACGTGGGAGAAAGAAACTGTTTGGCCTTTAAAGGGTGTTGACTTTCATGGCCCACTTGCTTAATAAGAGAGGAAGCGTCAAACAGTCAAGTATTTTTTTGTTATGGTTCCTACATCAACCAGTGGCTGATGGTTCAGCTGATTCAGTTTGGTCCAGTCCAATATTCATGTAATTGAAATAACATACTTTGAAAGTATATGTACTTGTGTTGTGACTTGAAGGGAGTGCAAACTTTGTCCACTAACCATGCATCGATTTTGTGCCTCATCATTAGGCCCTGATGAAAACCAGTTCATTAAACTAAATTAGGAACTCTGCTGCTTACAGTTGATGTTGAATGTATTTGGACTGTACATTCAAATAATTGTTGATCTAATTTACTTTTAACCTTCAAAGCAGAAAGGATGAACGCGTTATGATTGAGCTGTGACTTTTGTGTTAAAAATATTGAAAGATCTGATCTTTTAGGCCAATAACCTATTTGGCAGGCTAGGATTATTCTTGTTGATCCAACTAACTGCCATAATAAATCCCTGTGGATAGCACATTACCAACAGAGGATTGAGAATGTCAGGCAATATAAAGAGTGTAAGGACCAGAAGAGACATGCAAGCATAGAATAATCATCTACTTAAACAGTTTCAAAAAGCTCAAGGATTGAGCACAAATGCATTTCTTGAACACCTTGCTGCTTAAAAATCATGTATGAATCAGTTATAGTACTGCTTCAGTCGTGATATCAACTGTGTTGTCTATAATTATACCTGGTCTGATTCTGGAAGAAAATTGTTCTTTAGAACACAGAATGTGGCTGTTAGCTAGAATTTTAACACAACAGATTTTCTGTTAGAATGACTGGTAGTTCACTTATCACTGTTTCCACAAAATACTAGATATGACTTCAAGCTACAGCTTTAATGGGAAGGCTACGACTGTAAATCTACTAATCTACAGGCAAGTCAGGAAGGCTATTTAGGTATGGAGGATCAAACCACATATAGGCTCAGAGACAGCACATGACCAAGCTGCAAGCAGATCAGAAACACCAAAACACAGAATTGGTACCAATCTGAAGGGAGGATATAGTAAAGGTCCAAATTACAGTCACAACATGACGATTCTGAAGCAGAGGAGGACTAAGCCACAAAATGAAACATCAAGAGAATAAACTGGGAATCTCAGTGGAGCCAGGATCCAGCCCATATAGAGGCCCCTCCACAGGTGTAAATTGGATTTATGCCCTCTCTAGCCTTAGGCACTTCCAGGCATGTATGAACGTTAACTTTTTTTTGCTGCTGGGAATCGCAGCAGGTCCGGCCGCATCTGTGTATGGAGAACAAGCCAACTACGACTTCGAGACACACGACAACGCAAAATCGTCGAGCAGAAATTGATAGCCAAGTTCCGCACCCATGAGGACGGCCTCAACCGGGATCTTGGGTTCATGTCATGCTCCCAGCAGCAAAAAAAAGTTATCTGTTCTCAATACAAACCCCAACATCTGCTACATTTGAACCCTTGTGACCCCACCTCAGTATTCTTGGATGTAATGTTTCCCTGACTAACCTGTTTGAACACCATTCACTCCTTTGATTACTGTGATTATCTCTCTGCCGAGGTGTGATAAAGGCAGTTAGAAAGATTATCTGTAATCACCAGGCATTGCTCTCTGACTATATATGCTATGCCTATATGAATCTCTTCACCTGACGAAGGAGCAAAGCTCCGAAAGCTTGTGATTTCAAATAAAGCTGTTGGACTATAACCGGGTGTTGTGCAACTCCTTACATTTGTCCACCCCAGTCCATCACCGGCATCTCCACATCATAAATATTTGAAGTAGAGGAAGATACAGAGATATGGGGAGAGGGAAAGGCAATGGGATTAGTTTTGGACTGCTCTAACAAAGAGCAAACACAGACACAAAAGGGTGCAATGGCCGCCTTCTGTGCTCTAAGCTTCTTTGGTTCGAAGAACAAAGAGAGGAGTAAGAAGTCGTTTTTTGTAAACAAATGATTATTAGAACATGGAATGCTTTATTACAAGTGGCTAATGATGCCATTTAAAAATAAATTGAATAAGTATGTGAAAATGAAGAATGTAAAACATACTGGGAAAAGGCAAGGAAATAGAATTAGAGTAGATGGCTGGGATTTTCCACTTTTCTTACCTGCCCACAATTTTCCTGTCCATCAAAATAAAAGACGGGGGGGAAACTCACAGGCTGGCGAATGCACAAGTGGAAAGCCCCAGCTGATAGTCTAGCACAGGTATGACAGGCCAAATAGTCCCCTTCACTGCTGTAATTTCTATGATTTCTAAGCTGATCTGTGAAGTTCCTCTGACAATCTTGTACTGCTAGACTACATTTAAAATATTATGACTGGTAAATTAGAGTAACTTGCCATAGCTTAATGAGCATGAGGAAATGTGCAATCTATTGTAGTGCACAGTTTGACAAGTATTGAAATCAATTCCATTCTGCTTCTACAAGTTAAAACACAGTCTGGTTATCACAATCATTATGGTCATATAAATTCCTTTATTTTACGAATAAACCAATCAAGATATAGATTATTCACAAGGATGACCTTCAGTTGAGTACATGGAAATGGTAATAAGAACATAAAAACATAAGAAATAAGAGCAGGAATAGGCCACATGGCCCCTCGAGCCTGCTCCACCATCAAATGAGGTCATGGCTGATCCTCTACCTCAACTCCACTTTCCCGCTCTATCCCCATATCCTCTGATTCCCTTAGTGTCCAAAAACCTATCACTCTCAGTTTTGAAAATACTCAATGACTGAGCATCCACAGCCCTCTAGGTTAGAGAATTCCAAAGATTCATAACCCTCTGAGTGAAGAAATTTCTCCTCATCTCGGTCCTAAATGGCTGACCCCTTATCTTGAAACTGTGACCCCTAGTTCTAGACTCTCCAGCCAGGGAAAACAGCCTCTCAGCATCTACCCTGTCAAGCCCTCTAAGAATTTTATACTTTTCAATGAGATCACCTCTCATTCTTCTAAACTCCAGAGAGTATAGGCCCATTTTACTCAATCTCTCCTCACAGGACAATCCTCTCATCTCAGGAAACAATCTACTGAACCTTTGTTTCACCCCCTCTAAAGCAAGTATATCCTTCCTTAGGTAAGGAGACCAAAACTGTGCACAGTACTCCAGGTGTGGTCTCACCAGAGCCCTATATAATTGCAGCAAGACCTCCTTACTCTTATACTCTTATCGTTGAGATTTTGGCCATGACCACAAGGCTGTGGTGATCTATAGTATTTTTCATGAGCCCTGCACTTCAGGTCACATGAGCATATTAAGTAGCGCCTCTGAAAATGTTTCTAATCTGTTTGTCCTGCAAAATTAGTTAACATTAGATTTTGAATTAAAGAATTATAAAATTCATCACAAATAAGGACTAAATCCAAGTCTACAATCCATAATGGTTTTGATATAACATAATCCGAAAGAGCACAATGAAATGTAAAGATTTTTGTCACTCTTTCTTCATGATTCCTGTCCATTGTGTTGTTAGAACTTCCTCACTTGTTGAATAATCTTCATATTTTTCTTTGCTCCACGAAACTCTGCATCATGCACCATCTGGAGTACTGCGTTCAGTTTTGGACACCGAACCCCAGGTAAGCTATATTGGCCTTGGATATTGTATATGGAATATACAGTGCATATTGATTCACCGGGATGATGCCAGGGCTTAAAGGACTAAATTATGAGGTCAGGTTGCATAAACTTGGTTTGTATTCCCTTGGGTTTAGAATGTGAGGGGTAATTTAATCGAGTGTTTAAATGATAAAGGGAATCAGGAAATTAGATACAGAGAAACTATTTCCTCTGGTGGGCGATTCCAGAACAAGCGAGCATAACCTTAAAATTAGAGCTAGGTCATTCAAGGGTGATGTCAGGAAATATTGTTTCACATAAACTGTTGTGGAAATCTGGAACTATCTCCCCCAAAAGACTGTGGATGCTGGGTCAATTGAAATTTTCAAGACTTGTGTCAATAGATTTTTGCTAGGTAAGGGTATCAAGGGATTTGGAGCAAAAGTGGGAAAATGGAGTTGAGAAACAGTTCAAGCACGATCTAATTGATTGTAGGAACAAGCTCGAGGAGCTGAATGGTCTATTTCTGTTCCTATGCTCCTATGTTCCATTTGTTTCATAAATTCTGTCCTGAACTTCACTGGACATACAACAGATATTTTTAAGTCTTCAAGAGAACCTATTTGTCATGATGGTGAATTGAATTATTTATCTCTGAATTTCTCATCCTTGTTTTCAAATCCCTCCATGGTCTCACCCCTCCCTATCTCTGTAATCTCCTCCAGCCCTACATCCCTCCAAGATCTCAGCCCTCCTCCAACAGTGGCCTCTTGTGCATCCCCGATTTTCATCGCTCCACCATTGGTGGCCATGGCTTTAGCTGCCGAGGCCCTAAGCTCAGGAATTCCCTCCCTAAACCTTCCACCTCTCTACCTCTCTCTCCTCCTTTAAGAGGCTCCTTAATACCTACTTCTTTGACCAAGGGTCACCTGTCTTAATATCTCCTTATGTGGCTCGGGGTCAAATTTTGTTTGATACCACTCTTGTGAAGCGCCTTGGAATGTTTTACTACGTTAAAGGCACTATATAAATGCAAGTTGTTGTTGAATGATTTCAGTAAAAAGTGATTATAGGCACTAATGAAAATGTAGTGTTAGCTGCATACTCTCACCGTTAAATGAAACTGTCTAACTGTGAAGATAGATCAATCAGCTTGTTGGACAAGGCAACAAATGGTGCAGTGAATAATAATGATTTGTTTACTGAATTTGTGGTCTGACTGCCTTGACTTTCAACTTAATACAGCACAACCTGTGCTGTTTAATTGCAGGCATCCTTTCATCAACATCACACAGTGATCATTTACCTAATCTAGCTATGGCTGTAACATCAACAATACCGACAGAATTTTTCCATAAACTTGAGGTTCTTCAGATAAAGTCAGTTTAAAATATATAAAACTGTAGGCATTTTTAAAATATTCTTCCACAAATCATATAAAACCTATTCTCTCTTAAACGCTGCATGTAAATATGATAGTCCAGTTACAAGATGATCACAAAAAAACTGCCTTAAAGAGTAAAATCATCGCAGTTTCTTTCAATTCTTAAGAATATTTCTCACTGTATTGACCTGTGGTGCTGCCATCTACTGTTGATTATATTTTTATACAGTGTGGGGTAAATTCTCCGAATTCACCCTCCCACTGCAGAGTTTCATCTGCCAGGATCACGTATTGAGACTATGAGCGTGGAAGTCAGCAGGCCCTGCAGGATATTCCATCCATCAGGGATGCAAATTTGTAAAATTATCCCTCACAATTCTGCTTTTGGGATGATAGTGGGCGAGAGGGAAGAATATTAGATTGGAAAAATGGACACACTCATTGAAGGCAATAGCCTTAAATGCATAAATGATATTCTTCCCATGTGAGTAGAGAGGCCATGTGCGATGGCAAGGTTGAGGGGTTGGCCCTGAATGTGGGTAGATTCAGATACGTGAATCGCTGAAAGAATAAAATCCATAAATCCATATTAGCAACTGCAGTTCCACTTTATATTGCAACAAAGAAATACAAACAAATTGCCCATTAGGGATGGGCAATAAATGCTGGCCTTGCCAGCGACGCCCACATCCCATGACTGAATAAAAAAAAATTAAAGGGGTCAATACATCATTATGGGTTTTGGAGAAATTCCATGAACTAAGAATCTCCACCGTGCTGTGGCTTTACAAGATCCCTTTTGCCGTGTTACATAAGAACATAAGAAATTGGAGCAGGAGTAGGCCAATCGGCCCCTCGAGCCTGCTCCGCCATTCAATAAGATCATGGCTGATCTGATCCCAACCACAAATCTAAAGAACACAAGAAGTAGGAGCAGGACCCGGCCACACAGCCCCTGGGCCCTCTCCGCCACCCACAGGGCATTGACCGATCCGAACTCAGCTTCATGTCCAATTTCCTGCCCGCTCCCCATAACCCCTAATTCCCTTTACTTCTAGGAAACTGTCTATTTCTGTTTTAAATTTATCTAATGATGTAGCTTCCACAGCTTCCTGGGGCAGCAAATTCCACAGACCTACCACCCTCTGAGTGAAGAAGTTTCTCCTCATCTCAGTTTTGAAAGAGCAGCCCCTTATTCTAAGATTATGCCCCCTAGTCCTAGTTTCACCCATCTTTGGGAACATCCTTACTGCATCCACCCGATCAAGCCCCTTCACAATCTTATATGTTTCAATAAGATCGCCTCTCATTCTTCTGAACTCCAATGAGTAGAGTCCCAATCTACTCAACCTCTCCTCATATGTCCACCCCCTCATCCCCGGGATTAACCGAGTGAACCTTCTTTGTACTGCCTCGAGAGCAAGTATGTCTTTTCTTAAGTATGGAGACCAAAACTGTATGCAGTATTCCAGGTGCGGTCTCACCAATACCCTATATAACTGCAGCAATACCTCCCTGTTTTTATATTCTATCCCCCTAGCAATAAAAGCCAACATTCCGTTGGCTTTCTTGATCACCTGCTGCACCTGCATACCAACTTTTTGATTTTCTTGCACTAGGACCCCCAGATCCCTTTGTACTGCAGTACTTTCCAGTCTCTCGCCATTAAGAAAATAACTTGCTCTCTGATTTTTCCTGCCAAAGTGCATAACCTCACATTTTCCAATATTATATTGCATCTGCCAAATCTCCGCCCACTCACCCAGCCTGTCTATATCCCCTTGCAGGTTTTTTATGTCCTCCTCACTCTTTACTTTCCCTCCCATCTTTGTATCATCTGCAAATTTTGATATGTTGCACTCGGTCCCCTCCTCCAAATCGTTAATATAGATTGTAAAGAGTTGGGGACCCAGCACCGACCCCTGTGGAACACCACTGGTTACTGGTTGCCAGTCCGAAAATGAACCATTTATCCCAACTCTCTGCTTCCTGTTTGATAACCAATCCTCCACCCATGCCAGAATATTACCCCCAATCCCGTGATTTTTTATCTTAAGTAATAATCTTTTATGTGCCACCTTGTCGAATGCCTTCTGGAAGTCTAAATACACTACGTCCACTGGTTCCCCTTTATCCACCCTGTACGTTATATCCTCAAAGAACTCAAGCAAATTTGTCAGACATGACTTCCCCTTCATAAAGCCATGCTGACTTTGTCCTATGAAATTATGCTTATCTAAATGTTCCGTTACTGTCTCCTTAATAATAGACTCCAAAATTTTACCCACCACAGATGTTAAGCTAACTGGCCTATAATTTCCAGCCTTCTGCCTACTACCCTTTTTAAATAACGGTGTTACATTAGCAGTTTTCCAATCTGCCGGGACCTCTCCTGAGTCCAGGGAATTTTGGAAAACTATCACCAAAGCATCCACAATCCCTACTGCCACTTCCCTCAAGACCCTAGGATGGAAGCCATCAGGTCCAGGGGATTTATCCGCTTTGAGTCCCATTATTTTACTGAGTACCATCTCCTGAGTGATTTTAATCGTATTTAGCTCCTCCCCCCGTAGAGTCCCCTGTTTGTCCAGTGTTGGGATATTCTTAGTGTCCTCTACTGTAAAGACTGAAACAAAATATTTGTTCAGCATTTTTGCCATCTCCATGTTTCCCACCATTAATTTCCCGGTCTCATCCTTTAAGGGACCTACGTTTGCCTTAGCCACCCTTTTTCTTTTTATATAACTATAGAAACTCTTGCTATCTGTTTTTATATTTTTTGCTAATTTCTTTTCATAATCTAACTTCCCTTTCTTAATCAATCCTTTAGTTACTTTTTGCTGTCTTTTGAAGAATTCCCAATCTTTTATCCTCCCACTAAGTTTGGCTACCTTATATGTCCTTGTTTTTAGTCGGATACCATCCTTGATTTCTTTACTTAGCCACGGATGGCTGTCATTTCTTTTACACCCTTTTTTCCTCAGTGGAATATATTTATTTTGAAAGTTGTAAAATAACTCCCTAAATGAACACCACTGCTCATGTACCGTCTTACCCTTTAATCTATTTTCCCAGTCCACTTTAATCAATTCCGCTCTCATACCATCATAGTCTCCTTTATTCAAGCTCAGTACGCTTGTTTGAGAATCAACCTTCTCACCCTCTAATTGGATATGGAATTCAACCATGTTGTGGTCGCTCGTTCCAAGGGGATCCTTAACTAGGACATTATTAATTAATCCTGACTCATTACACAGGACCAGGTCCAAGGTTGCCTGCCCCCTTGTAGGATCAGTTACATACTGCTCAAGAAATCCATCCCTGATGCACTCAATGAACTCGTCCTCAAGGCTGCTCTGCCCAATTTGATTTGTCCAGTTAATATGATAATTAAAATCCCCCATAATTATGGCTGTTCCCTTATTACATGCCCCGACTATTTCCTGATTAATACTTCTTCCAGCAGAGTTACAACTATTAGGAGGCCTATATACTACGCCCACTAATGTTTTTTTCCCCTTATTATTCCTTATCTCCACCCAAACTGTTTCATTATCTTGATGCTTTGTCCCAATATCATTTATCTGTATTACAGTGATTCCTTCCTTTATTAACATAGCCACCCCACCTCCCCTTCCTTCCTGCCTGTCCTTCCTGATTGTTAAATACCCTGGCATATTTAATTCCCAGTCGTTGTCACCCTGCAGCCATGTTTCTGTAATGGCCACAAGATCATACCCATACGTAGTTATTTGTGCCGTTAACTCGTCCATTTTGTTACGAATGCTACGTGCATTCAGATAAAGAACTTTCAAATCTGTTTTGTGACGCTTAGTTCCTGCTTTTTCCTTTTTTAACACTTTACCTATTACTCCATACCTTCTGTCCCTTCCTGTTACGCTTTCCTCTCTCTCCCTGCTCAGGTTCCCAACCCCCTGCCACTTTAGTTTAAACCCTCCCCAACAGCACTAGCAAACACTCCTCCTAGGACAGCGGTCCCGGCCCTGCCCAGGTGCAGACCGTCCGGTTTGTACTGGTCCCACCTCCCCCAGAACCGTTTCCAGTGTCCCAGGAATCCCTCCCCCTTGCACCATTCCTCTAGCCACGTATTCATTTGAAATATCCTCCTATTTCTACTCTGACTAGCATGTGGCACTGGCAGCAATCCTGAGATTACTACCTTTGAGGTCCTATTTTTTAATTTACCTCCTAACTCCCTATATTCTGCTTTTAGGACCTCATCCCCTTTTTTACCTATATCGTTGGTGCCTATGTGCACCACGACAGCTGGCTGTTCGCCCTCCCCCTCCAAAATTTTCTGTAGCCGCTCCAAGACGTCCTTGATCCTTGCACCAGGGAGGCAACACACCATCCTGGAGTCTCGGTTGCGGCCGCAGAAACGCCTGTCTATTCCCCTTACAATTGAGTCCCCTATCACTATAGCTCTTTCACTCTTTATCCTCCCAGCCTGTGCAGCAGAGCTACCCGTGGTGCCAGGAAGTTGGCTGCTGCTGCCTTCCCCTGATAAGTCATTCCCCCCAACAGCATCCAAAGTGGCATATCTGTTTGAGAGGGGGATGGCCACAGGGGACCCCTGCACTACCTGCCTGCACCTCTTACTCTTCCTGGTGGTCACCCATTCACTTCCTGCCTGTATACCCTTTACCTGTGGTGTGACCAACTCGCTAAACGTGCTATCCACGAGTTTCTCTGCATCGCGGATGCTCCACAGTGAGTCCACCCGCAGCTCCAGCTCCGAGATACGATCGGTCAGTAGCTGCAGGTGGACACACTTCCCGCACACATGGTCGGCAGGGACACTGGTAGTGTCCATGACTTCCCACATCTTGCAGGAGGAGCATATCACGGGTGCAAGGTCTGCTGTCATGACTTGCCTTAGCTTAGTTACCCCTTTTAAATTACGTTGAAATTAGAAAATGTTAACTATACTAGGGACCTAGGTTCACTAAAAAAAAAACACTATCTGCTATAAAACCTGCAGATCTTCCCTTTCTTATTACTTTACTTACAGTAAAATGGTAGAAATACTCACCTGAACCTACTCGCCTCCCCTGTGCCGCGTCACTTTCTGACTGGTGACGTCACCCCGAACTCTGCCGCTGGTCTCAGAGTCTCGCTCTCAGAGTAAGCTCTGGTCTCGCTCTCTCCGTGCTGTTTTTATCCTCGCTCTTTACCGCCGCTCACCGACTGGACTCTCGCTCTCTCCGCGCTGTTTTTATCCCCGTTCTGGTCTCGCTCTTTACCGCCGCTCACCGACTGGACTCTCGCTCTCTCCGCGCTGTTTTTATCCCCGCTCTGGTCTCGCTCTTTACCGCCGCTCACCGACTGGACTCTCGCTCTCTCCGCGCTGTGTTTATCCCCGCTCTGGTCTCGCTCTTTACCGCCGCTCACCGACTGGACTCTCGCTCTCTCCGCGCTGTTTTTATCCCCGCTCTGGTCTCGCTCTTTACCGCCGCTCACCAGTATATTACCACCAATTACATTTCTTCTAATTGGTGGTAATATACTGGTATGGATTGAAAATTGGTTAACAGACAGGAAACAGAAAGTAGGAATAAATGGGTCTTTTTCGGGGTGGCAGTCAGTGACTAGTGGGGTACCGCAGGGATCGGTGCTTGGGCCCCAGCTATTCATAATATATATCAATGATTTGGATGAGGGAACCAAATGTAATATTTCCAAGTTTGCTGATGACACAAAACTAGGTGGGATCGTGAGTTGTGAGGAGGATTTAAAGAGTCGGTGAGCGGCGGGAAAGAGCGAGACCAGAGCGGGGATATAAACAGCGCGGAGAGAGCGAGAGTCCAGTCGGTGAGCGGCGGGAAAGAGCGAGACCAGAGCGGGGATAAAAACAGCGCAGAGAGAGCGAGACTCTGAGACCAGCGGCAGAGTTCGGGGTGACGTCACCAGTCAGAAAGTGACGCGGCACAGGGGAGGCAGCTGATTGGTGAGTAGGTTCAGGTGAGTATTTCTACCATTTTACTGTAAGTAAAGTAATAAGAAAGGGAAGGTCTGCAGGTTTTATAGCAGGTAGTGTATTTTTAGTGAACCAAGGTCCCGAGTATAGTTAACATTTTCTAATTTCAACATAATTTAAAAGGGGTAACGAAGCTAAGGCAAGTCATGGCAGCAGACCTTGCACCCGTGATATGCCCCTCCTGCAAGATGTGGGAAGTCATGGACACTACCAGTGTCCCTGCCGACCATGTGTGCAGGAAGTGTGTCCACCTGCAGCTACTGACCGATCATATCTCGGAGCTGGAGCTGCGGGTAGATTCACTGTGGAGCATCCGCGATGCAGAGAAACTCATGGATAGCACGTTTAGCGAGTTGGTCACACCGCAGGTAAAGGGTGTACAGGCAGGAAGTGAATGGGTGACCACCAGGCAGAGTAAGAGGTGCAGGCAGGTAGTGCAGGGGTCCCCTGTGGCCATCCCCCTCTCAAACAGGTATACAGTTTTGGATGCTGTTGGGGGAGATGGCTCACCAGGGGAAGGTGACAGCGGCCAGGTTCATGACACTGTAGCTGGCTCTGCTGCACAGGAGGGCAGGAAAAAGAATGGCAGAGCTATAGTGATAGGGGACTCGATTGTAAGGGGAATAGACAGGCGTTTCTGCGGACGCAACCGAGACTCCAGGATGGTATGTTGCCTCCCTGGTGCAAGGGTCAGGGATGTCTCGGAGCGGCTGCAGAACATTCTGGAGGGGGAGGGTGAACAGCCAGTTGTCGTGGTGCATATAGGTACCAACGATATAGGTAAAAAACGGGATGAGGTCCTACAAGCTGAATTTAGGGAGTTAGGAGTTAAACTAAAAAGTAGGACCTCAAAGGTAGTAATCTCAGGATTGCTACCAGTGCCACGGGCTAGTCAGAGTAGGAATGACAGGATAGCTAGGATGAATACGTGGCTTGAGAGATGGTGCAAGAGGGAGGGATTCAAATTCCTGGGCCATTGGAACCGGTTCTGGGGGAGGTGGGACCAGTACAAATTGGACGGTCTGCATCTGGGCAGGACTGGAACCAATGTCCTAGGGGGAGTGTTTGCTAGTGCTGTTGGGGAGGGTTTACACTAATGTGGCAGGGGGATGGGAACCGATGCAGGAAGTCAGTGGGAAGTAAAGTGGTGTCAGAAACAAAAGGCAGTAAGGGAGAGTGTACAAAACATGACCGGACAGATGGTCTGAGAAAGCAGGGCAGAGACCAAGGGAAGTCTAGATTAAACTGCATTTATTTCAATGCAAGAAGTCTGATGGGCAAGGCAGATGAACTCAGGGCTTGGATGGGTACATGGGACTGGGATGTTATAGCTATTACTGAAACATGGCTAAGGGAGGGGCAGGACTGGCAGCTCAATGTTCCAGGGTACAGATGCTATAGGAAAGATAGAGCAGGAGGTAAGAGAGGAGGGGGAGTTGCGTTCTTGATTCGGGAGAACATCACGGCAGTGGTGAGAGGGGATATATCCGAGGGTTCGCCCACTGAGTCTATATGGGTAGAACTGAAAAATAAGAAGGGAGAGACCACTTTGATAGGATTGTACTACAGACCCCCAAATAGTCAACGGGAAATTGAGGAGAACATAAGAACATAAGAAATAGGAGCAGGAGTAGGCCAATCGGCCCCTCGAGCCCGCTCCGCCATTCAATAAGATCATGGCTGATCTGATCCCAACCACAAATCTAAAGAACACAAGAAGTAGGAGCAGGACCCGGCCACTCAGCCCCTGGGCCCTCTCTGCCACCCACAGGGCATTGACCGATCCGAACTCAGCTTCATGTCCAATTTCCTGCCCGCTCCCCAGAACCCCTAATTCCCTTTACTTCTAGGATAAGAGCAAATATGTAAGTTGATTACAGACAGCTGCAAGAAAAATTGGGTGGTAATAGTAGGGGACTTTAACTTTCCCAACATTGACTGGGACAGCCATAGCATTAGGGGCTTGGATGGAGAGAAATTTGTTGAATGTATTCAGGAGGAATTTCTCATTCAGTATGTGGATGGCCCGACTAGAGAGGGGGCAAAACTTGACCTCCTCTTGGGAAATAAGGAAGGGCAGGTGACAGAAGTGTTAGTGAGGGATCACTTTGGGACCAGTGATCATAATTCCATTAGTTTTAAGATAGCTATGGAGAATGATAGGTCTGGCCCAAAAGTTAAAATTCTAAATTGGGGAAAGGCCAATTTTGATGGTATTAGACAGGAACTTTCAGAAGTTGATTGGGAGAGTCTGTTGGCAGGCAAAGGGCGTCTGGTAAGTGGGAGGCTTTCAAAAGTGTGTTAACTACCCTTCTGGGTAAGCACTTTCCTTATAAAGTGAAGGGCAAGGCTGGTAGAAGTAGGGAACCTTGGATGACTCGGGAGATTGAGGCCCTCGTCAAAAAGAAGAAGGAGGCATATGACATGCATAGGCAGCTGGGATCAAGTGCATCCCTTGAAGAGTATAGAGATTGCCGGAGTAGAGTTAAGAGAGAAATCAGGAGGGCAAAAAGGGGACATGAGATTGCTTTGGCATATAAGGCAAAGGAGAATCCAAAGAGCTTCTACAAATACGTAAAGGGCAAAAGAGTAACCAGGGAGAGAGTAGGGCCTCTTAAGGATCAACAAGGTCATCTATGTGCGGAACCACAAGAGATGGGTGAGATCCTAAATGAATATTTCGCATCGGTATTTACGGTTGAGAAAGGCATGGATGTTAGGGAACTTGGGAAATAAATAGTGATGTCTTGAGGAGTGTACATATTACAGAGAGGGAGGTGCTGGAAGTCTTAACGCGCATCAAGGTAGATAAATCTCCGGGACCTGATGAAATGTATGCCAGGACGTTATGGGAGGTTAGGGAGGAAATTGCGGAAATTGTGAATCATCGACAGCTGCAGGAGAGGTGCCTGAAGATTGGAGGGTAGCAAATGTTGTGCCTTTGTTTAAGAAGGGCGGCAGGGAAAAGCCTGGGAACTACAGACCGGTGAGCCTGACATCTGTAGTGGGTAAGTTGTTAGAGGGTATTCTGAGAGACAGGATCTGCAGGCATTTGGAGAGGCAGGGACTAATTAGGAACAGTCAGCATGGTTTTGTGAGAGGAAAATCATGTCTCACGAATTTGATTGAGTTTTTTGAAGGGGTAACCAAGAAGATAGATGAGGGCTGTGCAGTAGACTGGTCCACAGGGACTTTAGCAAAGCCTTTGACAAGGTACCGCATGGTAGGTTGTTACATAAGGTTAAATCTCACGGGATCCAAGGTGAGGTAGCCAATTGGATACAAAATTGGATTGACGACAGAAGACAGAGGGTGGTTGTTGAGGGTTGTTTTTCAAACTGGATGCCTGTGACCAGCGGTGTGCCTCAGGGATCGGTGCTGGGTCCGCTGTTATTTGTTATTTATATTAATGATTTGGATGAGAATTTAGGAGGCATGGTTAGTAAGTTTGCAGATGACACCAAGATTGGTGGCATTGTGGACAGTGAAGAAGGTTATCTAGGATTGCAACGGGATCTTGATAAATTGGGCCACTGGGCCGATGAATGGCAGATGAAGTTTAATTTAGCTAAATGTGAGGTGATGCATTTTGGTAGATCGAATCGGGCCAGGACCTACTCCGTTAATGGTAGGGCGTTGGGGAGAGTTATAGAACAAAGAGATCTCGGAGTACAGGTTCATAGCTCCTTGAAAGTGGAGTCACAGGTGGATAGGGTGGTGAAGAAGGCATTCAGCATGCTTGGTTTCATTGGTCAGAACATTGAATACAGGAGTTGGGATGTCTTGTTGAAGTTGTACAAGACATTAGTAAGGCCACACTTGGAATACTGTGTACAGTTCTGGTCACCCTATTATAGAAAGGATATTATTAAACTAGAAAGAGTGCAGAAAAGATTTACGAGGATGCTACCGGGACTTGATGGTTTGACTTATAGGGAGAGGTTAGATAGACTGAGACTTTTTTCCCTGGAGGGTAGGAGGTTTAGGGGTGATCTTATAGAAGTCTATAAAATAATGAGGGGCATAGATAAGGTGGATAGTCAAAATCTTTTCCCAAAGGTAGGGGAGTCTATAACAAGGGGGCATAGATTTAAGGTGAGAGGGGAGAGATACAAAAGGCAATTTTTTCACTCAAAGGGTGGTGAGTGTCTGGAACGAGCTGCCAGAGGCAGTAGTAGAGGCGGGTACGATTTTGTCTTTTAAAAAGCATTTGAACAGTTACATGGGTAAGATGGGTATAGAGGGATATGGGCCAAGTGCAGGCAATTGGGACTAGCTTAGTGGTATAAACTGGGCGACATGGACATGTTGGGCCGAAGGGCCTGTTTCCATGTTGTAAACTTCTATGATTCTATGATTCTATTTTATAAAGAGGCTTCAAGGCGATTTAGACAAGTTGAATGAGTGGGCAAATATGTGGCAGATGCAGTATAATGTGGATAAATGTGAAGTTATCCACTTCGGAAGGAAAAACAAAAAGGTAGCGTATTATTTAAATGGTGATAGATTGGGAAATGTTGATGTACAAAGGGACCTGGGTGTCCTTGTATACCAGTCACTGAAAGCAAACATGCAGGTGTAGCAAGCAGTTAAGAAGGTAAATGTTATGTTGGCCTTTATTGCAAGAGGATTTGAGTACAGGAGCAAGGATGTCTTACTACAGTTATACAGGGCCTTGGTGAGACCACACCTGGAGTATTGTGTGCAGTTTTGGTCTCCTTACCTAAGAAAAGATATACTTGCCCATAGAGGGAGTGTAGCAAAGGTTCACCAGACTGATTCCTGGGATGGCAGGACTGTCGTATGAGGAGAGATTGGGTCGTCTCGGCCTGTATTGACTCGAGTTTAGACAAATGAGGGAGGATCTCATTGAAACATAGAGTCATAGAGTCATAGAGTTATACAGCACGGATAGAGGCCCTTCGGCCCATCGTGTCCGCGCCGGCCATCAAGCCCTGTCTGCTCTAATCCCATATTCCAGCATTTGGTTCATAGCCTTGTATGCTATGGCATTTCAAGTGCTCATCCAAATGCTTCTTGAATGTTGTGAGGGTTCCTGCCTCCACAACCCTTTCAGGCAGTGAGTTCCAGACTCCAACCACCCTCTGGGTGAAAAAGTTCTTTCTCAAATCCCCTCTAAACCTCCCGCCTTTTACCTTGAATCTATGTCCCCTTGTTATAGAACCCTCAACGAAGGGAAAAAGCCCTACAACCTTTTGACTCAGAGGGCTAGACAGACTGGATGCAGGGAGGATGTTTCCCCTGGCTGGGGGATACAGAATGAGGGGTCACAGTCTCAGGATACGGGGTAGGACATTTAGGACTGAGATGAGGAGAAATTTCTTCACTCAGAGGATGGTGAACCTGTGGAATTCTCTACCACGGAAGGCTGTGGAGGCCAAGTCACTGAATATATTTAAGAAGGAGCTAGATAGATTTCTAGACACAAAAGGCATCAAGGTGTATGGGGAGAGAGTGGGAATATGGTATTGAGATAGAGGATCAGCCATGATCATATTGAATGGTGGAGCAGGCTCGAAGAGCCGAATGGCCTACTCCTGCTCCTATTTTCTTTGTTTCTGTGTTTCTATGTAATTGCTATGTGAGATCCTGGGGTCTGTGAAGTGTCAGCTGTGGCTCAGTCAGTAGCACTCTTCCCTCTGAGTCAAAAGGTTGTAGGTTTAAGTCCCACTCCTGAGACTATCTAGGTTGATACTTCAGTGCAGTGCTGAGGGAGTGCTGTGCTGTTGGAGGTGCGGTCTTTTGCATGAGATGTTAAATCGAGGCCCTGTCTGGCCTCTCAGGTGGACGTACATGGCACCACTGAAGAAAAGCATGGAGTTCTCCCAACGTTTATCCCTCAACCAACACCTAAAAGAGATTATCTAGTCGTTAACAATTTGTTGTTTGTGGGACCTAGCTGTGTGCAGATTGGCTGCTGCGTTTCAACAGTGACTACATTTCATTGGTTGTAAAGCACTTTGGGATGTCGTGAAAGGTGCTACATAAATGGAAATTTTTCTTTTCTTTTTTGGATGGCTCCTGACTTATCGAATGAACCTTTTGCAATGGAGGTGCTCCTCCTCTTAGGACTGCTGAGTCCTGAGATGGACGCATGACAGATTGTTTCTCTGGGTCTGCAGATGTGCTACCTGATGCATTCCAGTATTATGAGCAATTTTCTCTGGAATGAAGAGAGAATAGTTTTAATGATCTGTAACAGTCTCCAAGCCTTCTCTTTTCCTTTCAAAAAGACCATTAAAGCTTTTGTGAGAACTTTAACATGAAAGAATCCGTTTCACAAGACTTGTTTGCATGGATACACTTGAGGGAATGTGACTTGGAGCAATCTGGGCGATAGGGTAACTGCAGCTGTACCAATTCCATGCTCACTGCGACCCTCATAGGGAAGTGTTGGAACACTTACGGCACCAATGCATACATGTCTCTGTGGTTCTATTAGTCTTGACACAGAGTTGCCATAGAATCTAATTTTGCTGCCCTTGTCAGATCATTAAACCTTTTTGGGATTTTGCAGGGATGTCCTTCTGGTTAGAGATGTATCATATAGTGCCATTACCGCTTCCTTTCAAGTAGCTATTGCAGCATTAATTGTAAGCCTTTTGCCATTAAAAAGAAAGAAGTGCATTCCTCCTCTGCTTTATCTCACTTATGAGATGCTCTAACTGACTCTCCATAAAATTGCCTTCTCCTATTTCTCCCCCTGCATGCTGCTGCCATCTCTTCTTCTTGGTTACCAGCATTTATGTTTAAGAACAGGGTGTCTTTAAATTATGTCACATTCAGCCTTCTTCCACCCACCAACCCCCCCGCCCCCCGCCTCCCCACCAATGAATTTTCTGGGCCTCCTAAAGCATTTCAGGCCTATTGCTGACTAACTCATAACTATGTACTTCCCAGCATTGTGCTAATCAGCTGCCCTAGGGATTTACAATGGGGTCAACGTCTGTCCATAAGAGCGCAATTAAGTCTCGCTCCACCTCACTTCCTATGGCGGAGGGCATGCATCAAAATTTTGGGGAGTGAGGTGGGGATTTTCAGGCTGCTGGGTGAAAACAGGGTGGTCGTGTCACAAAAACGGTGGGGTATAACTTACTATCCCGTTCCTGCCAACAGTGTGCCCAACACTACTTTCCCAAGAGCCTACCACTCGGCAGCTCGAGCATCTGCGTAAGTCAAGCAGTAGGCCTTTTAACATGCAAATCAGGGTCCTGCGAGATACATAGACCCCAAGGACTCAACGGGCCCAGTTGCAGCTGACAGTCCTGCCAAAGAGGAGCCAAAAGTTTAATTTATTTTTGTGGGACTGGGAGGAGCAGGAGTGCTCCTCTGACTCCATGTAAACAACCTGGGCCGTTGCTGCACTGAGACTCCCCCCTCCCGAGAACGGACCACCCCCACCCTGCCTCCCGAATCTTTTTCCAGGCTCGGAGACTGGTTAGGCCAGCCAATATTGCTGCTGCCCAGAGCTGGCCGGCTGCCCTTTCGCATTCATGTTCCGTCCCCAGCCCGCCAACCATATGGTAATGAGGCTCAGCTCTCAAAATGCTCCAGGCCTCCCGTCCTTGGCACTATCGAGCGGCCAGCTGGAATGCTGCACCGGCCAGCCACCCATAAACTGCACAGAGAGAAAACCTACTCCTGAGTGTCACCAGTTGGAGGCGGATGGTATCACAGCAAAGCTGAGAATAATTTCCTCGCTATGTGCAGTAACATCATAGATAAACCTGACAGGATTCCTCTGGCTTCCGTTTCTAGAGAAATTCAAAAGAAATACATTTACTATTTCTCTAGAAACTCTGACCAGGCAAAATCTTCCCAAGTTTGTTTACAATGTCACTACACGTAGCAATGGTGTTAATTGTATCCGTGTGATTTATATTAATTAGTGTTAATTGTATTCAGGCGGTGGGCATCAATTGGGAACTCTCTTGTATCCATTTATAAGAGAGCTGATCTAGTGTGTGGGGTGGGTGTAATGTGGAGCTCTGTGAATAAAGGCTTGGAAGTAAATGAAAACCAAGCTATCCTTCACCACTTGGCTATCCAATTTATAACAATGGTGGTGGAATCACCCTCCCATCCCAGCATCCAAGCATGAACACTGTCCAGCTGGGGTCACCATAGCAATCGGGAGCAGGAAGGCAGCCTGATTGTTTCTTCCTCCATAGCCCGGGGATACTCAAGCCAATTGCAGCGGCCCCACTGCTGGCCATTTGTAAAATCTTGTCTCAGATTTTTTTCATTTTAAGATTTTTTAAATGTATGTTCTGTATATAGTCATATAAACTGAAATACTGAGCTACCTCAGCTACAGAAGCATTCGAGGTGTTATATTCTGTTCCTCTGGCTGTCCATCTGCCTTTCAACACAATAACATGACAATTTCATACATTTGTTCAATGAGATCATTTATTAGAGAGGATGTTTTCACTCATGGGGGAGATGAAAAATAGGGAACATAAATTTACGGTAGTCACTAATAAGTCCAATGGGGAATTCAGGAGAAACTTCTTTACCCAAAGAGTGGCTAGAATGTGGAACTCCCTACCACAAAGAGTAGTTGAGGCAAATTGCATAGATGCATTTAAGGCGAAGCTAGATAAACACATGAGGGAGAAAGGAATCGATGGTTATGCTGATAGGATGAGATGAAGAGGGATGGGAGGAGGCTCATGTGGAGCATAAACACCGGGACGGACCAGTTAGGCCAAATGGCCTGTTTCTGTGCTGTACATTCTATGTAATTAGGAAAATGTAATACTTGGTTAGAAACGATGATAATTTCCAGTGATAATTCACTTCTTTATGATGTGTCACATTTTACCAAATGCAGAATTTTCTGGTGAGACCCCACTGCCGCTCCCCTCCCTCCATAAAGATGGCTCCGGTGAAATTCAAGAAAGCAAACAGCAGAATGTTGCACCCATCATCTTTTACAGCCTCAGTGATTTAAAAATGTTCTGTTGAATTTGAACCAAATTTAAGCTTATCTCATCATTCATGTTGAGGAAGAGATTGCTTATGTAAACTGCTCAGGTACACGCACTCTCCGAATGAAATATTGCAAGAGCCGTTATGAAGTGAGCTATGAAACCTACAGAGGGCGGACTTGAGCTCTTAGTACATAGAGGGAATGCCTGTGCTATCTTCTTTGTTAAAATTTTTTTGCATGATAATTTCGAAGTTTAGAAAAATATAAATCTTGGAAAATATTATATCACATTTTAGCAATTGACAGTATTTAAATACTTCTTTTAAAATCACCCAGAGTAAAAGATTTGAAAGGGTGGAGCAAACAGAGAAAAGTAACTCTGGGTAATGACCAAATGAGAACTATGTCTGACACAAAAGACAGCCAATTATATGATCAGTAGGAAAAAAGTACTTGAAGAGTGTTTAGGATTTAATTTTAATGGACAGAATATCAAATCACTTTGTCTGGAACTTATATAGGGTCCATGGGCTGGATTCTCCGCCACGATCCTACCCAAAATAGGAACAAAGGAACAGCAGTAGGCCATTCAGCCCCTCAAGCCTGTTCCATCATTCAATTAGATCATAGCTGATTTGTATCTTAACTCCATTTACCCGCCTTGGTTCCATATCCCTTAATACCCTTACCTAACAAGAATCTATCAATCTCAGTTTTGAAATGTTCAATTGACCTAGCCTCAACAGCTTTTTGGGGGAGAGTGTTCCAGATTTCCACTACCTTTTGTGGGAAGAAGTGCTTCCTGACATCACCCCTGAATGCCCTAGCTCTAATTTTAAGGTTACGCCACCTTGTCCTAGACTACCTCACCAGAGGAAATAATCTCGCCCTATCCACCCTATCAACTCCTTTAATCATTATAATCATCTCAATTACATCACCCCTTAATCTTCTTTATTCAAAGGAATACAAGCCTAATCTATGCAACCTGCCTTCATAAATCAGGTGGGAAAGTAGCAGAGAATGAAGGAAAATGCGGGCAGTGCCCCATTGAGGGAAACACCTTGTAGCAGTCTCCTCTCCCTCTATTCCACACCCAACATTTACCTGCTCAAGGTCTCAGTCTTGGCCAGGGTCTTCAGTGGGACATCTGGTCAGATCATTGGGGTTCTTCTGCCCTTTTGATGACAGCCCCACTGCAGCACCGCTGGGATTTTGCAGCCTTGCAGCAGTGAGCTTCCTCTTGGCAACAGGATTCCCACTGGGAGCCCAACCTGCAATTTCCCGACCAGTGTTCTGTGCAAACACCGCTCTCTATGGGCACCACTCCTCATCAGGAGCCCGACTGGGGAATCAACCTTATTCAAAAATCGAGGCATAGGACATAAGGTTAATATGTACAATAAGTGCATGCCATACACAAGTCATATATATATAATACTAGATCTCCCATGGTATTATTTACAGTGAGTCAGAGAACAATAGGTGTATTTTACCGTGCATGGCATAACATTGGATCCACTGATTTACGGTGACTGAATGAGTTAAATATATAAGTATGTATTGTACAATAATATGTATTGTAATATTTGTATGGTATAACACCTTTGTCATTATTAACAGTGTCTCCTCCGACTCAGTGTAAGCAACAATATGGGAGGTCTGCTAAAATATATATAGCAAATCAGTTGTATTGCCACTCATGTGAGTTGAAGGATACACTGTTTTATAACGAGAAGGGTATTATGGTATGTAATACTGACCAACAAAAAAGCTGACCTCCCAATAATAGCCCTGAATGAAAATAGCCTCATGATAGATCAGGACAATATATTAGACTGAAAGTGTAGTGGGAGATAGGCTTGTCATAACTTATGCTGCGGATATAACCCACCATTCAATCACTTTTATTCCAGAGGAAAAATGTAAAAGTACACAAAACATTGAATCTTAAATAGTCCACTGATAGTAACTGCTCTAATATGAACTTAATGATCTTTCTCCCTGCACAGTAACAAAGAGACTTCGCCATGAGTGCGTAAACAAATCGAAAACGGCTTTCAAAGTTACATACGCTCAGAATTTCCTCAGAGCTGCTCCTGTCTGCCGCTGTAACTTCAGCGAACTTTCAGGGGAAACCTCGTTTCTCCACATTCCTTCTGGCAAAGTTACGGCGTCGAAGAGGGACCAACTCCAAGGGATGTCCAGGCCATGGTGTAATTGAACTCTATACTCACCCACATATAGACCAATGTAGCACACTATTGTACATGATTGTAAAATCCTAAACATGGGAACCTCAGTCTATTTTTTTTTAATTAAATTAAACTCATCACCGCTCCAAACCCATTTTATTTCCAAGCTGTGACAATTCCTTATGTGCAGTGACAGGAATGCTCAAATAAAACCAGTTAATACATTCACACCACGCAGCTTCCTCCTTATCTAAAAAAGGTGATGCGACCAGTCTTGAAGAACAACAGCCAAGCATGCCCCAGGAAATTACTTTCAGGAAAGTAAAGGTTTCAAAAGCTGCATTTTAGTTGTTATATGGAGCACCTTTGGGGATGAAAAATAATAAACAGACCCGTAGCAGCAGCTCTCAAAAAACATCAGCTCATCTTAAAACTGTTTGCCTCAACTTCAGGCACAACCACAAGTGGAAATAACTAATGTCCAAGTGATTGGTTCTGACTGCTTTTGGTGCAGGCCTCCAACCCAATTGATTGGTTCTTACTGTCCCATCCATGGAAGGAAAGACTGAGCCAGAGTAGGTAGAAATAGACTGGGGGAGAAATTGGTGCACATTGCACCCGTTTTTCAAGCATAACCGATTTTTGGCCACGACGTCCGACCCTAGCGACATGGCTGCCACCATATTGGTCCTCGCTGTCTTTAGGTGTCCCTGGTAACTGCCTGAAATCAGCGTTGGCCCAATTTAAATATGCACAAGAGTCCTGTGTCTGTTTGAGGACTCTTCTGCAAAGATGTAGGAGACTAGGCGGAGCATGCGCCATGCACGCTCTGATGTGTTTTCCCAGTTCTCCACCAGCCTAACCAGCTTATAGGAACTGCTGGAGGCTGCCAAATGAAAGGTAGGGGAACTTTTTTTAGGCAGGAGCACTCTTGCCCCTCCCAATTTCACAACACTACTGCGGGCCACTGCGAGCCAACACTTGTACACCCACGCCCCCCCCCCAACCCCCTGTTTTCCTTCACCCCCACTCACATTTGTGCAGCTAGATAAAAAACATTTAATAAAAACTTCACAATAAGATAATTTTGTCACAGTCTAATTACACTTAAGCCTTAGAAAATCTATCATTGCCAATGTACCCGATGTGAGCAATCGCTATTCCCCATCGACCACATAATCCATGACAAATTTTACAAGTGTTATTCTTGCTGACAAATTCCCCTCACCAGCCATAAAGGTAACAACAGTCACCATGAAGACTTCATTAATGCCCACATGATTACCATGAGTTATTTTTGGGGGCGAGAAAGATTGTTGTGCCTATTGAGTTATACAATGTCACTTTTGGAACCCAGTGCCAGTACCAATACCACTTCCTATGTTCACCACAGTATAAGTTAACCGGAGAGTAAAGCTTAACATTCATCAAAAAAAATCAAATTCATGTGTTAGAACATAAACCTTTCAATTATTGGAAAACTGATTTTAAAAAAGACTTAATGCAAATATTTCATATTACTTAGTGCACTTTGTCCATTATTCTCATCTCACTAGAAGAATTTCTCATGAATTTATGTTAAATTGCTTCTTTTATGCATATATTTATACATCAAAATATATGAATTATCCTGACACTAACTCATTCCATTTTATACTATTCCTTTCTAACATGATAGCTACTTTACTATTATTATTAAATTCATATTTTTAAACATATTTGTGTGCATTTATTGATATCCTTTAACTGTGTTTTAGTGCTGTTATTTAGTGTTTTATGTTGGATAAAATTAAATGAATGAATACAATCACGCTTTCTGATGCCATGTAACAAAATTTTAGACTTCCTCTTTATCATAACGTTATTAAAAGTCCAGGTATAACAGACACCTTGGGCATGATTTTAGCATGGAGGAGGGAAGTCAGTGGATGAGTAAATAATTGCGTGGGAAACCCAGAAGTAATTTGAGCCTGTCGGTTTGTGTACCGGCAAAGAGCCTCACTGTCCCCAGTCTCACCAGCAGACAGCTTCACTGTCCTCAGTCTCACCAGCAGACAGACTCGCTGTCCCCAGTCTCACCAGCAGACAGACTCGCTGTCCCCAGTCTCACCGGCAGACAGACAGCTTCGCCATCCCCAGTCTCACCGGCAGACAGCTTCACTGTCCCCAGTCTCACCAGCAGACAGCTTCACCATCCCCAGTCTCACCGGCAGACAGCTTCGCCATCCCCAGTCTCACCGGCAGACAGACAGCTTCACTGTCCCTAGTCTCACCGGCAGACAGACAGCTTCAATAGCCCCAGTCTCACCAGCAGACAGCATCACTGTCCCCAGTCTCACCAGCAGACAGCATCACTGTCCCCAGTCTCACCAGCAGACAGCATTACTGTCCCCAGTCTCACCGGCAGACAGCTTCATTGTCCCCAGTCTCACCGGCAGACAGCTTCACTGTCCCCAGTCTCACCGGCAGACAGCTTTGCCATCCCCAGTCTCACCGGCAGACAGACAGCTTCAATAGCCCCAGTCTCACCAGCAGACAGCATCACTGTCCCCAGTCTCACTGGCAAACAGACAGCTTCACTGTCCCCAGTCTCACCGGCAGACAGACAGCTTCACTGTCCCCAGTCTCACCAGCAGACTGCCTCACTGTCCCCAGTCTCACCGGCAGACTGACTGCCTCACTGTCCCCAGTGTCACCAGCAGACTGCCTCACTGTCCCCAGTCTCACCGGCAGACAGACAGCTTCACTGTCCCCAGTCTCACCAGCAGACTGCCTCACTGTCCCCAGTCTCACCGGCAGACAGACAGCTTCACTGACCCCAGTCTCACCAGCAGACAGACAGCCTCACTGCCCCCAGTCTCACCGGCAGACTGACTGCCTCACTGCCCCCAGTCTCACCGGCAGACTGACTGCCTCACTGTCCCCAGTGTCACCAGCAGACAGACTCAATTGAAGGCACTTAATTTTACTTCCGAGCTTCGCACCTCCAAGCTGCGCAGCGGGCGCACTTCGCCCCCGTATGACGCGATTCAAAGCCCGCTATTTAAAAGGCCAGTGCAAAAATGGATTTTGAAGGAGAAAGGAGAAAAAAACGAAATGGTAGGACATAGAGGAAAGGCAGCACTCAGGTTCTCAGTATGGTCATTGGAAAGATTGTCATTTTTCCAATGAATAATTCATATCGCTTTCTGTTGTCTTCCAGGGCCTTCACGACTTCAAGAACAATCAGGGGAAATGGAAGACATCGATTCCTCAGAGGAGCTTGTTCCTTCTGAGAGTGCAGCGTTACAGGACATAGAGCAATGCACCAGTGCAGATACCCGCACTTTGTTGGGAAGTGATCACTGTAGCAATTAATTAGGATGTGAATTTTAAGTTCTTTGGAAGATAATATCTAGTTATAATGTTAAGCCATTCTATTTGTGTTCGAGTAGTGATTTTGGTTACAGTGGCTCGCCTGCCTGGAGCACAAATCAGAAATTTGAGCATGACATGCGTGATTTTCCGACCATTTGAAAATAATGGTTGGGGAAATTGTGTGCAGCACGAGCCTGAAATCCCCCCCAGGAGTGCAAAGTCAGATAATTACTCTTTAGATGTCCTGCATTTTATTCCAAACTGTGTTCCATTTTGTCTCATAATGTGACACAAAGGTGTTTATATACCGTATATAGTTTGGCATGGTTATTTGCCAATCTTTTCAAGAACATTTCTAAACTTTTCATACTCTAAAACTGATGTGCTCTCTATTGCCGTCCTCCCTGGCAGATAGCCCCAGTCTCACCGGCAGACAGACTCGCTGTCCCCAGTCTCACCGGCAGACAGACTCGCTGTCCCCAGTCTCACCGGCAGACAGACTCGCTGTCCCCAGTCTCACTGGCAGACAGACTCGCTGTCCCCAGTCTCACCGGCAGACAGACTCGCTGTCTCCAGTCTCACCGGCAGACAGACTCGCTGTCCCCAGTCTCACTGGCAGACAGACTCGCTGTCCCCAGTCTCACCGGCAGACAGACTCGCTGTCCCCAGTCTCACTGGCAGACAGATTCGCTGTCCCCAGTCTCACCGGCAGACAGACTCGCTGTCCCCAGTCTCACTGGCAGACAGACTCGCTGTCGCCAGTCTCACCGGCAGACAGACAGCTTCACTGTCCCCAGTCTCACCGGCAGACAGCTTCACTGTCCCCAGTCTCACTGGCAGACAGACAGCTTCACTGTCCCCAGTCTCACCGGCAGACAGACAGCTTTACTGTCCCCAGTCTCACCGGCAGACAGACAGCTTCACTGTCCCCAGTCTCACCGGCAGACAGCTTCACTGTCCCCAATCTCACTGGCAGACAGACAGCTTCACTGTCCCCAGTCTCACCGGCAGACAGACAGCTTCACTGTCCCCAGTCTCACCGGCAGACAGCTTCACTGTCCCCAGTCTCACCGGCAGACAGACAGCTTCACTGTCCCCAGTCTCACCGGCAGACAGACAGCTTCACTGTCCCCAGTCTCACCGGCAGACAGCTTCACTATCCTCAGTCTCACCAGCAGACAGACTCGCTGTCCCCAGTCTCACCGGCAGACAGACTCGCTGTCCCCAGATTCACCGGCACCCAGACAGCTTCACTGTCCCCAGTCTCACTGGTAGACAGCTTCACTGTCCCCAGTCTCACTGGTAGACAGCTTCACTGTCCCCAGTCTCACCAGCAGACAGCTTCACTGTCCCCATTCTCACTGGCAGACAGACAGCTTCACTGTCCCCATTCTCACCGGCAGACAGACAGCTTCACTGTCCCCAGTCTCACCTGCAGACAGACAGCTTCACTGTCCCCAGTCTCACCTGCAGACAGACTGCCTCACTGTCCTCAGTCTCACCGGCAGACAAACAAACTCGCAATCCCTATTCTTGCCATCTTTCAGCGGCTGTCTGACTCTCCAGTAAACAGCTTCGCTATCACTGGTCTTCCCAACACTCAGTCTCGTTGTCCCCAGCCCAATCTGCCCACCTCTAAGAGACCCTTCAACAGTACCATTATAAGGGAGTTTGTAGAAAATGCTCCCAGAACTAGAAATTGTGCACTGATAAGTAGAAGGAAAGATTTCCAAAATGTTGATGGGGAAAAAAGGATATATTTTAGAGAATCTTCACAAGTAGGCTCATTGTGGCAATTCGGTTCCTTAATGTACAGGTCTGGATTCTCAGAATGCCTCTTCTAGTTTATGGATATAATAAATGTTTGCTTAAATTATAAAAAGTAAAAAAGAACTTGAATTTAAATAGCACCTTTCAGGACCTCAGTCCTAAAGCACTTCAATGCCAATTAAGTACTTTTGAAATGTAATCACTGTTGCAATACATGAAACATGGGAGCCAATTTGCACACAGCAAGGTGCCACAAAGAGCAAACTCAGAGGTGCGAGTGCCACCGCTGAGCCAAAACTGACTAATGAATACATAACAAATGAATACCTCATGCAGTGGAAGTGGGGAGAACAGAATTTCCTGCAGTCCATTACTTTTCTACAAGATATTGGGCCAGAATTTGCTGCCAAAATTGCAGCGAGTTCAATGCCGCTCGCCGTTATCAATGCGTAAATCATCCAGCAACTTGTGGCGAGGAAGAGCTACCCCGTGAAATGCGAATTGCCACAATTTGTTGGACGATTTGCGCTGCTCCGCCATTAGCTTCACGAAAATGGCAGATCGCCCTCAATCTCCCCATTATTTTTAAGAATTTGCTGAACTTGCACATTAAACTCGCCGCAGAAAGTTAGATCTGGTTCTTAACAGCGTAAGTAGCCTTTTAACAACGTGATTATTGTTAATGCAATGCAAATCAACCTCTCTGACCCAGAATGGGAACTATTTATATTGTTGAGTCTCATTCCAACATGTAGTAAATTCTTCTTAGAGATTTTTAAGAATTTTAGTTTCAGATTTTTAAATTTTTTTCTTACTTTTCCTTTCTGTCTCTTTTTTCTCTCTCTCTTAATCCAATCTTTCTTTCCCTCTCTTTATTTCTCTTTCTGTATCTAATTTGACTCTAATCCATCCTACTTCTGTTTTTTTCCCGATCCTTAAATCTCATTGATGAAGGAGATAGACAGTTGGTCCCATCAGTCACGAAGATGCCCAGCTGCCTTCACCGTTATCAGCTCGTGATTCCAGTAACTTACAGGGCAAAAACATTTTTGAGCTGAAGGGTGCAGAGAAAAGTCTAACTATTGGCACACATCCGCTGCAGCAAAACCTGGGCCAAGAAATAAATATGCACTTATAAATAATCAGTTGCTTTATTATTTAGTTAAGTGAACTTGCTTTAAAATAGTTGTCTGTCCAGCAGAATTGATACCTAAGCATATATCATTCCTGCACAGTAACATTTCATTTTTACCGTGGGCCATCCAGTGCTCATTTGGGCTTCGGTAAGCCACTGTACCTGATATGCTTCATATTCAGTCAAGGTAAAGTCGCAGTGGCGTTGATCTGATCCCCCACAGCACCTCCTGTGTTTCAGTCACTCCTACTGACAGTGTTTTGATGAAACCTCCACGTCTTGCAGATCATTTGATACATTAGCAGCAGGCCTCACTACACCTTAATAAAGGAAGGTTTTTCAGCATTATTCTCTTGATTTCATCAGCCCTTAGCAATTACTTAAGTGTTTTTGCACCAAACATGTTTCCATTAGTTATCTTTCAGTCTTTTAATCCTGGGGTCAATACACTGAATGCGATGCTAACAGATTTTTAGGTTTGTTGATAATTGCAGATGTGAAATTTGAGCTTTAATGATTATAAATAAACCAACGTTACAAGCTTCACTTTTCTTTTGTCCTCTAATGTTCCTCATGATTTCTTCCCTTTACTATTCAGAGAATCATAGAACCGAAGAACGGTTACGGCACAGAAGGAGGCCATTTGGCCAGTCGAGCCTGTGTCGGCTCCCTGCAAGAGCAATCCACTAGTCCCACTCCCCCGCTCTTTCCCCGTAGCCCTGCAAATTCTTTCCTTCAAGTACTTACCCAATTCACTTTTGAAAGCCACGATTGAATCTGCCTCCACCACCGTCAGGCAGTGCATTCCAGATCATAACCACTTGCTCCATAAAAAAGTTTTTCCTCATGTTGCCTTTGGTTCTTTTGCTGATCACCTTAAATCTATGTCCTCTAGTTCTTGACCCTTCTGCCAATGGGAACAGTTTCTCTCTATCTACTCTGTCTAGACCCCTCATGATTTTGAATACCTCTATCAAATCTCCTCTCAACCTTCTCTGTTCCAAGAAGAACAACCCCAGCTTCTCCGGTCTATTCAGGTAACTGATGTCTCTCATCCCTGGAACCATTCCAGTAAATCTTTTCTGCATCCTCTCTAAGGTCTTCGCATCCTTCCTAAAGTGCAGTGCCCAGAATTGGACAAAATACTACAGCTGTGGCCAAACCAGTGTTTTATAAAGGTTCATCATAACTTCCTTGCTTTTGTATTCAATGCCTGACGAAGGAGGAAGCCTCCGAAAGCTTGTGAATTTAAAATAAAATTGCTGGACTATAACTTGGTGTTGTAAAATTGTTTACAATCTATTCATAAAGCCCAGTATCCCATATGATGTTTTAACCCCTTCCTCAATCTGCCCTGCAACCTTCACCGATTTGTGCATTTATACCCATAGGTCTCTCTGATTCTGCACCCCCTTTAGAAATGTACCATTTAGTTTGTGTTGCTTCTCCTTATTCTTCCTACCAAATTGTATCACCTTGCACTTCTCTGCATTAAATTTCATCTGCCACGTATCCACCCATTCCACCAGCCTGTCTATGTCCTCTTGAAGTCTATTACTATCCTCCTCACCATTCACTAACTTCCGAGTTTTGTGGCATCTGCAAATTTTAAAATTATGCCCTGTACACCCAAGTCCAAGTTATTAACATATATCAAGAAAAGCAATGGTTCTAATACCAACTTCTGGGGAACACCACTATATACCTTCCTCCAGTCTGAAAAACAGGCGTTCACCACTACTCTCTGTTTCCTGTCACTTAGCCAATTTTGTATCCATGCTGTCACTGCCCCTTTTATTCTATGGGCTTCAACTTTGCTGATAAGCCTATTATGTGGCACTTCATCAAGCACCTTTTGGAAGTGCATATATACCACATCAACCGCATTGCCCTCATCAACCCTCTGTGTTACCTCATCAAAAAACTCAATCAGGTTAGTTAAACACAATTTGCCTTTAACAAATCTGTGCTGCTTTCTTTAATTAATCCACACTTGTCCAAGTGACTGTAAATTTTTTCCCGGATTATTGTTTCTAAAAGCTTCCCCACTACCGAGGTTAAACTGGCTGGCTTGTAGTTGCCGGGTTTATCCTTACATTCTTTTTTGAACAAGGATATAACATTTGCAGTTCTCCCTTCCTGAAGATGACAACTAATGTTTAGGTATGGTTCCAATGAGTGGCAATAGCCATCTTCTGTATTGCTCAAATGGGGAAGAAGTATCAGTGGTCTGTTCAGCAACAGGAGCTATCACAGCCTAGCCAGAACCTTTTCAACGCTAGAATGCACAAATGTGTGCTTCTATCAGAGGTGACTTGGTTGTAATATGGAGTGGGATTTTTCCCTCCTAGGATGGAAACACTGAGACCAGTTGCAGTATTCCCATCACTATCCGAGTTGAGATAAGTCAACTCAGCACAGCCCTGCCCTATTCCTGAATATGTACCTTTCTCCAATTTGTCTCCTATCTCCCCTCACGCCTTCTCCAAACTCATCTTGTTCATGGGACCCACCCCTTTCTCCCTTGACCCCATTCCCACTAAACTGCTCAACACCCAACTTCCCTAAGGAGGATTGGAAGATTATGGCCAGCACCTCCGCAATTTCCACCCTTACTTCCCTCAGCAACCTAGGATGCATCCCATTCACTCCAGGTAACTTAACTACTTTAAGTACAGCCAGCCTTTCTAGTACCTCCTCTTTATCAATTTTTAGCCCATCCAATATCTCAATTATCTCCTCTTTTACTGTGACTTTGGCAGCACCTTCTTCCATGGTAAAGGCAGATGAAAAGTAATCATTTAGTACCTCAGCCGTGCCCTCGACCTCCATGTGTAATCTGGCATTACAGTGAAGAATGTCAGAAACAGGTACATTGGGGGTGATTTTAGGAGGCAAATGCAGGTGCGTTGGGGTGGGGGGCTCCAAAAATCACAGAAATCCTGTTCGGGTTCGGAAGCCGGCTCCAACCCACGACTTCCGAGTTTTCCAGGGATCCACCTGTGTGCGCGTGGGCGACCCGCAAACGGAAGTCCCACCGGCAGTTAAAGCCGGCGGGACGACAGTTAAAGAGCCAAATCTACCTCATTGAGGTACTTAAGGCACTTTACCTGTGACAGATTAAGTAGTTAGAAAAATTTTTAACTTACCTGGGCGGCTTGCCCTCCGCTTCTGATTCACACCTGGTGAAACCAGGGGTGAAGAGCCAGATCAGGAAAAAAGAAACTAAATAAAATAAATAAAAAACCATGCAATGAAGTGAAAACACTGCCTTTGAAACCTGCTCCAATGTTCGATGTCTTCTGCTCTGATGTCCCTCTCTTCACCCTCCCAATGTCCCCCCACAATATCCCCCTCTTCACCCTCCCGATGTTCCCCCAATGGCCTCCTCTTCACCCTCTCGATGTTCCCCTCTTCACCCTCCCGATCTTCCCCGATGTCCCCTGATCTTCCCCTCTGCCCACCCCGATCTTCCCCTCTCCACCCCGATCTTCCCCTCTCCTCCCCGATCTTCCCCTTTCCCACCCACCCTGATCTTCCAGTCCAGCGCCGGATCTTCCATTCTCCCCCCTGCCGCGGTCTTCCGTTCCAGTGCCGGATGACGTCTGGCTCTCTCTCTTTCTCGCCCCCCCACCCTCCCTCGCGTTGCAGCTCCTGATGGCAGCCAGCCAGTCAATCAGGCTAACTGCCGGACGCGAAACCCGGAGAGGTCGTTAACCATTATCAATCAACGTGCGATCGCGTCGGAAACAGTAAGTTTGGTTCATGTGGGTTTGCCACGCGCCCAATCGTCCCGCCCCACTGCCATCCCACCTCCCTGCTAATATCAGGAGGTAAATTAAAAGCAAAATGCTGCAAATACAGGAAATCTCAAACAAAAACAGAAAGTGCTGGAAACACTCAGCAGGTCAGGCAGCTTCTCTGGAGAGAACATACAGGATGTTTTGATCATGCACCCGTTCTCTGTTCTCTCCTCAGATGTTTCCTGACCCTAAAAAAGTAAATCGACTGGCACATCTGAACATTACTACAATCAAAATTGAGAAATCGTATTAAATGCTATGTTGTGTAAAAATGTTCGAATTGTTAGAAAAGAGGAAAAGTCTTCGAAATGGCTGAGTGACAGATAGGAATTTTCCCATTGCAGGTTGATTCATACTTGACGAGTTATTCAAACCATTTATAACATTATCCTAGATAGACAAAAAGGGAATTTAAACAAGTTGGTCCACCGACAGTCGAAACCAAAATCTCCTCCTGCCATTTGGAGGTTATGCATTGTTGCTATGCTAATGATATAATTAAAGCTCCATTTTGAATCTCCTGGGCTGTTAAATCAACCGAATATTGGGCTGGATTTTGCTGTGATTGGCGAGCACTATTCGTTAGAATTGCATTTGCCCATAGACTTTCTATGGGCTTTTGCACGGCTCGTTAATGTGGGAGTTAAATTGGATAACCCCTAAAAACGGGTGTGGAGATCACAGTAAAAAGGCCATAAGAGATTGGAGCAGGAGTAGGCTGTTTGTCCCTTCGAGCTTGCTTCACAATTTAATGAGATCATGGCTGATCTGATTTTTACCTCAACTCCACTTTCCCACCTTTTCTCCATATCCTTTGACTCCCTTGCTGATCAAATATTTGTTTAACTCAGCCTTGAATGTATTCAATGACTCAGCCTCCACAGCTTTTTGGGGTAAAGAATTCCAAAGATTCACGACCCTTTGGGAGAAGAAATTCCTCCTCATTTCCGTCTTAAATCAGCGACCCCTCATTCTGAGACCATGCCCCCTAGTTTTATATTCCCCCTTGAGGGGTAACATCCTCTCAACATTTACCCTAGCGAGTCGCCTCAGAATGTTATATGTTTCAATAAGATCCCCTCTCATTCTTCTAAACTCCAATGAGTATAGACCCAATCTGTTCAATCTTTCCTCATAAGACAACCCTTCCATACCCGGAATCAACCTCGTGAACCTTCTCTGAACTGCCTCCAATGCAAGTATGTCCTTCCTTAAATAAGGGCACCAGAACTGTACGCAGTACTCCAGGTGTGGTCTCACCAGCACCCTGTACAGTTGTAGCATGACTTCCCTGCTTTTATACTCCATCCCCCTAGAAATAAAGGCTAATATTCCGTTTGCCTTCAGGATTACCTGCTACACCTGTATGTTGACTTTTTGTGTTTCATGTAAGAGGACACCCAGATCCCTCTGTACTGCAGCATTTTGTAGTATTTCTCCATTCAAATAATATTTTGCTTTTTTATTTTTCCTCCCAAAGTGGATGACTTCACATTTTCACACATTATAATCCAACTGCCAAATTTTGCCCATTCGCTTAGCCTGTCAATATCCCTTTGCAGACACTTTGTGTCCTCCTCGCAACTTGCTTTTCCATCTATCTTTGTATCATCAGCAAATTTGACCACAATACACTCTGTTCCTTCATCCAAGTCATTGATATATATTGTAAATAGTTGAGGCCCCAGCACTGATCCCTGCGGCACCCCACTAGTTACAGATTGCCATTTTGAAAATTACCCTTTTATCCTGACTCTTTGTTTTCTGTTAGTTAGCCAATCCTCTATCCATGCCAGTATATTACCATCAACACCATGAGCTCTTATCTTGTGCAGTACCCTTTCATGTGACACCTTGTCGGATGCCTTTTGGAAATCCAAATATACTGCATCCATTGGTTTCCCTTTATCTACGCTGCCTGTTACTTCCTCAAAAAACACTAATAAATTTGTCAGACATGATTTCCCTTTCATAAAACCATGTTGACTCTCCGTGATTGTATTATGAGTCTCCAAATGTCCTGCTACTACTTCCTTATTAATGGATTCTAGCATTTTCCCAATGACACTTGTTAGGCTAACTGGTCTATAGTTACCTGCTTTCTGTATCACTCCCTTCTTGAATAGGGGTGTCATGTTTTGGGTTTTCCAATCCGCTGGGACCTTTCCAGAATCTAGTGAATTCTGGAAGATTACAACCAATGCATCCACTATCTCTGTTGCCACTTCCTTTAAGACCCTCAGATGCAAACCATCAGGTCCAGGGGACTTGTCAGCCTTTAGACCCATTAGTTTACCTAGTACTTTTTCTCTAGTGATAGTGATTGTTTTTAGTTCCTCCTTCCCCTTTGCCCCTTGATTTTCTACTATTATTGGTATGTTATTAGTGTCTTCTTCTGTGAAGACAGATACAAAATATTTGTTCAATTCCTCTGCCATTTCCTTGTTTTCCATTATTATTTCCCCAGTCTCATCCTCTAAGGGACCAATGTTTACTTTAGCTACCCTATTCCTTTTTATATACTTGTAGAAGCTTTTACTGTCAGTTTTTATATTTCTTGATCGTTTACTCTCATAATTTATTTTCTCCCTCTTTATTATTCTTTTAGTCATCTTTTGCTGGTTTTTAAAGTTTTCCCAATCTTCGGGCTTACCAGTAATCTTTGCCACATTGTAAGCTTTTTCTTTTAATTTGATACCATCCTTGACTTCTTTCGTTAGCCACGGTTGGTTCACCCATTTTGTGGAGTCTTTCCTCCTAACAGGGATATATTTTTGTTGCGAGTCATAAAATATCTTTTTAAATGTTTGCCACTGCTTATCCACCATCATACCATCTAATCTGTTTACCCAGTCCACTTTAGCCAATTCTGCCCTCATTCCTTTGTAATTGCCCTTATTTAAATTTAATACAGTAGTTTTAGACCTAAGATCCTTGCTCTCAAACTGGATGTGAAATTCTATCATGTTATGATCACTGCTTCCCAAGGGATCCTTTACTTTGAGATAATTAATTAATCCTGTTTCGTTACCTATTACCAAATCCAAAATGGCCTGTTCCCCGTTTGGTTCCCCGATGTATTGGTCTAAGAAACAGTCCCAAATACAGTCTATGAACACCTCCTCAGGACTACTTTTGCCAATTTGATTTGTCCAATCTATGTGAATGTTAAAATCGCCCATGATTATTGCATCACCTTTTTTACAAGCCCCCCTTATTTCCTGATTTATATTTTGCCCTGCAGTGTAGCTACTGTTAGGGGGCCTATATACTACTCCCACCAGTGATTTCTTTCCCTTGCTATTTCTTACCTCCACCCAAATTGATTCGACATCTTGATCTTCTGAGCCAAGATCATTTCTCACTATTATACCAATTTCATCCTTTATCAACAGAGCTACCCCACCACCTTTACCTTTTTTCCTATCCTTCCAAAATAATAAATAACCCTGAATATTTAGCTCCCAACCTTGGTCACCTTGCAACCACGTCTCTGTAATGGCCATGAGATCATACCCATGTGTTTCTATTTGTGCCGTCAATTCATCTATCTTACAAATGCTGCACGCATTCAGATAAAGAACCTTTAATTTTGTCTTTTTCCCATTCTTTCCTACCCCGGCCCCATTTGCTAGTGCACTCTTATGTTTGTGCACTCTGTCCCTTCCTCACACACTCTGTTCATCATTACCCCCATCACTTTCCTGTACTACTTCCTTGTCTTTTCTCTTTATCAAATAAGCTTCACCCTACCTGAACCCTCCTCCCCTCTATTTAGTTTAAAGCCTTCTCTACCACCCTAGTTATTCGGTTTGCCAGAACACTGGTCCCAAAATGGTTCAGGTGAAGCCCGTCCCAAAGGAACAGCTCTCTCTTTCCCCAGTACTGGTGCCACTGCCCCATGAATCAAAACCCACTTCTCCCACACCAATCTTTGAGCCACGTATTCATCTCTCTGATCTGATTTACCCTGTGCCAATTTGCTCGTGGCTCAGGTAATAATCCGGAGATTATTATCTTTGTGGTTCTGCTTTTTACTTTACTCCCTAGCTGCTCAAACTCCCTCAGCAGAACCTCTTTCTTAGTCCTACCTATATTGTTGGGACCCATGTGGACCACGACAACTGGATCCTCCCCCTCCCACTCCATTGCGGTACACAATTAACCCGCGCCCAATCATTGCGCTGAGGCAGTACGTTAAATTGGTGCTGCCTGCTGTTTTAAATGATTGCTGCATGCAGCCAGCACTACCCAGGCTGTTCACTGGTCGCATGCATTGATATCGTGAGTGGCTAGCATTACTTAAAGGCAGCCTGCACCTCTTAACGGGAGGCGCATTGTGGCTGCAAGAAGTGCTGGAAATCCTTTGTGAACTGAACCTGCGCTGTAATGTATTGAAGAATGGCTGAACATGCAAGAGAACGTGCACCAAGATTTTCTGATAATGCACTGGAGGCCTTGGTGCAAGAGGTGGAGAGAAGGAGGGGCATCTTGTATCCACAGTGGAGGACGAAGCCCGCTAGACATATGCTCAGGAGGCAGTGGGAGGAAATGGTGGTGTAGGTCAATGCCAGGAATATAGCTCCAAGAACATGGATGCAGTGCAGGAAGAAGTTCAATGATCTGTCATGAGTTGTCAAGGTGAGTGAGTTCAATCTTCAAATGGCACCACTAGCTCCATCCACTGTTCAATTCACTACACCCCCATCACCCACCTACCAACAATCTCTATTAATCAGTACTCAACCCTTCAATTCATATGGTTTACCTCAACCTATCACAATTAGCACTATTGCAAGCCTCACACCCACAACTCACAGTTCACACACACTGGCAGCTATTAAACCATGACAGCCACATCACCCAGACATCTTGCAGGACATTCCCTGGCATACTTCCCTCTGTCTTGCAGGAGAAGGTGGGGCATAACAGGAGGCAGCAATGAACAACTGGAGGAGGACAAGCGCACCTATACGTTTTAACCCCCATGGAGGAGATTGTGCTGGCCATCATGGGAAGGGGCATTGCTGAGGCTATGGCCACTGGCAGTGCTGGAAGATCGATGCTGAGAATCTCTGCATACATAATCCTCTTCTCTCTTCCAACTTCTCCGTCATCTCACAATCTTTTCTGACTCACAAGTTGCAGTGTAAGCATGCAATTCTTACTTTCTCCTCTCCCCTCACCACAACCCAACCCTTTGTCATTTCAGATACCCAAGAACTGGAACTTTTCCAGTCAGAGGAGGCAGAGGAAGAAGACAGTGATGATGAAGAGGCACCGTCACTCGATCTTACACTCATAGTCACCAGAGACTGACACTGCGCATACATTAGAGGCTCGGATAGAGGAGGGATCTGCACATGGTGAGACACCGGGCACAACTGCGCAGGAGCCAGAACAGGGGGACAGGATTCCACAGGTGCCAACTCACGGCAGGGTGAGGTCGCATGCTAGTTCTGCTGCAGAGGATTTAGATGAGGACTTTGATGATCCATACTACAAAAGAAGACTGATGGGTGTATACAACCAAATGCTTGGTGCACTGGAAAGCCTGCGCACAATGTCAAGGAGCGTGAAGGAGTCCAGCAGCAACTTGGCACAGGGCTTTGCGCCGAGCTTGGAGCCCATCCTTTCCAACATGGAACGGGTGGTCACCTCTATCAGCACTCCTGTGGAACCCACTATAATTCAGCGTCTGATGACCAATGTCACAGCTTCCATCAAAGGTCTGACTGCTGCCTTGGAAGCTCAGACTGTTGCCATCGTGGGTCTGGGTGCCACTGTTGAAAGGGGCTTCCAGGGCATCACAGAAGTCCAGCAATCCATTCTCCAACAGATCACCAGGATTGCTAAGGCACCGCCCAGGGAGAGTGGCAGAGGGTCTATGCAAGACAGCATTCCTGCTCCTACCCTTGCCACACCGCCAGTGCCCTTGCTGTTGCCCATCAACCAGCCAGCCCAAGCTGCTGCAGCCCAGGCCGAGATGGTGCTGTCTGAAGCTGAGCCCTCTTGATCCAGAGCTACTCAAGGTCGTCCTTCAAGGCCATCTGTAGTCTGCTCATTTGAAGGTCAGCAGCCTTCCACCTCCCATGCTGCAGCAACAGGGGAGGCACCTCGTAGGAGCACTATGAAAGGTGAAGGCACACACTTGATAGGCACTAAGGGAATGCCCAAGGGTGAATAGTTTCATTTTGTTAGCATTACTTAATGAATGAATTGATAAATTGGATTTGAATTTGCATTTGGTTTTGGTGGTGGTTTTTATTTCTGCAGTGAACTGAGGTCAGAAAGAGGAGAATGAGATGGTCAGTGTGAGAGGAAAGGTAAGGAGAGTGGGACTGTTGGTGAATAGGTGAATTGAGGTTACTGGTATCGCTCATGAATAATCTGATCATGTAGAGCCCCGGTAGAAAGGGCCTATCTACAGGGTAGCCTCCCTTCCTCTTCCTCCACTTCCCCTTGTACTTCCTCCTCCTCCTCCCTGTTCTAGCAGCTTCTCTTGCTCAGCGTGGCCTCTCTTCATTCTCGCGGTCATGTTCAATTCCCAGAGGAAGCCTACCAGGCCACGCATGGCTGGAAGCAACCTTTTTCCAGCAAAATATTTTAATTGATACAAAAAGTACTGCAAGACTAGCCAGACCACTCCCTGTAGAATATAGGAGCAGTACCAACTGACCACAACGGGGATACTTTTGATTTTAGACGATAGAGTAAAATGCACGATATCAGCTCCATCCATTAAACGCTTCTCCAGATTGATTTCAATAGAAAATTGGGAGAGGTGGTTAACGGGTGGCCAAGCCGATGTCGCTCATTTTATACTATCGGCCAAAGTCAAAATTACCCCCAACTACTTGTGTTACTGCAACAGAGCCCTTTGAGTGCTTTCAACAGAACTTGCCTCATGTATGGCCCCTTTTAATCTGATTCAAATAAGAAGCAAAAGGGGAAATAAGACTTGCACCATTAGGCATCATACTGTACCTGTTTGCAGCATTTTGTTTTTTCAATTTTTAGTGTTTCCATTTTGACAGGAATCATTTATAAAGGTAAGTCCTGTTGGACTGCTGAAGGGCAACTGGGGGAGGAGAAGATAAACAGCAAGAGCCTGTATTGAGTAATCCCTGTGAATTCACATGTGGATTCACATTGGGCTGTTGACAAGTAAGAAAACTGGCTTTGCAAAATTCATAATTTATGAAACGATAATAAATGAGATGGTGATTTTGTGTATTCTACTTGGTCTATATTTATGGTAGCAAATCAGAGCCAAACTGTCAGATCTTCCTGATTGATCAGCTCCTATTTGCAAACATAAACAAAGTGTGAGTCAATGATAAAACTTTATTTTCATTAATGATAGAAAAATAAAAACTGTGAATGGTGCCAAACTAAAATAAATCCTGGTAATACTTAATAAGTCGATCACCATCTGAAGGAGAATGGTAATGTAACCATTAATCATCTTGATTAGTGCCACATTCAAATATTTCCAGGATCTCAACTGAACTGAGTATTCAGTAAGTTCAGTGCTTAGTCTTTGTGATATAAAATACATAACATTAACATGCCTTGGAAGGATTAATTCCAATTCAATATTGAGCCCCCAAAATCTTGGGAGATTTAAGATAGTTCTGCTTTGTCACATTACTTTTCGTCTATTTTTGTGCCACTGAATTAATGCTTTATAGTTCAGTATCAAATCCTCGAGGAAGACCTAATTCGGATCTTACCAATGATTGTCCCATTTGACATTTGGAGTATCCTCCCAGTAGAGTACCAGTGAGGAGATAGAACCGTTCCAACAGTTATAAATAAATTACAACAGTTAATACTCCAAAAGTTGCTAATGGGTTGAGGTGCTTTTTGAGCTTTCTAAAAGCTTTGTGAGTTTTTGTGCTCCATTATGCCCCTTTAATTGTCCCCTAGCCCGTTAAATTTTACTTACGTTTAATTTTCTGCCCCCACCACTACTGTGCTCCCTAACTCTTATCCAAGTCTACACCTGAATGTATTACAAATTTCACAGATCTACTGTAGATATTCTTTTGGGATCAGCATCATCAGTCACTACCATAAGTGAACCTCATGGTCCCCTGTGATCGTAAGTTCACCTTTCCTGCCCAATATCTAGTTAAATGATAGCATGACCCACGGGATGATTACATAGACCCCTTGTTGTATATACTGTATTTTATAATATCTTCTATCTTTATAGAAGGTGGACTGAAAAACACTCTGGTGAGATGAGGCACAATTATCAATCAACAATGTTTTACATGAAATATATGACAAAATTCAGTTTTGCAATGAGAAGCATTTATTTCTTATTGCTCTTTGTAACATAAAAATAATAATAAAAAATGACTTTGCCACTATTGTACGCAGACTGCAATTACAAGCTAACTGGCATTGTGTTTAGGCTATAAGCAACACTCTGCCATTCTCAAGCCTGTGTGTGGTTGTATGTGATTCACATTCTCCCGAGTGAAAGAGATCTTTCTGTGTCTCTCTGCAACTCAGACTGCCTCTCCAGAAAGAGAGAGAAACAAAGCCTGTCCTCTGACACTTCCCTCAACTCTGGGTGCCAAGGATTGGTCTGCCAAACTACCAATCAAAGCTACCACATTGAAAGAAAAGCTGCTTCCTCTCTTTGGAAGCTTGCAGTATCTGCATGTTCAACTAAACCCCCTGCCGAATGTAATGAATTGAAACTATTCCATCATAATGTCAAGAAATACTTAGGACTAGCCCTTAGCAAGCTCTATTGTCTCAAGGCTAATGTAACATGCAAATTTTACTCACCTATGATGGCTAACCCATCTGATATTCCACTTGGGAACCATTCTAATCAACATTCCAAGTAGCTTGTTCCTTGTCCTTTTCCATAACTACTCTAAACCTAATGATATTGTAATCACAATGGTAGGTGGAGTTCTCTGGAGGTTAACAGTTTGTAAATTGAACCTGATTTCATCAGTTAAAATAACATAAATTAAAACAAAATAAATCGCTTCTAAAATCTATGAATTGTTATGCAAATGAGCTGATCCAGGGAATTTGAGTGCTATTATTACTTTACCATTGTGGTAGTGTCAGCACTATTCTTAATAATTTAGACCTGATTTACACCATTAGAGGGAAATCAGCCTCTTTACACATGTATACTGGTGCCAATTCAGATCAGGCCATCCAGCACAGGGGAACATAAGTACATCTATTCTAGCACTGGTCAAAAGAAAGCTTGTTATGTAACCAGGCAAAGCAATCTCTTGCACTTATCTCTAGAACCTCCTCATGATATAGAATTACAATTTTAGAGCACAATTCTATGATTGTACCTGATGCCTATGTTGCAAAACTATTTGGGTTGGGTCTCTTATTTGCCAAAAGATTGATTTGACAAATGTAGAAAAGTCAGGCATCAACAACTATGGCAAGATGATAGCTAAATATGGCAAATCAAAACGTAATGGGGAGAATTTTAACTGCCTGGAGAATAAAGTGCCAAAGTGTCATAGAATTTCGGAATTTGTTTGATGAATTTTTAAATACTTGTAAAATCCCAGAAGGAACAAAGATCTGATGCAAGGAGGAGTGATTTTAAATGCACCGAATCAGATAATAAGGTGCTGTGTCCATTACATGTTGCATTGGTTACTTTGTGTGTGTTTTAGTATTTCAAATAACAACAACAATTTTAAAACTCCAAACGTAAATCTTTTTTAGTGAAATACATACTGCATTGTTACTCTACAGCTGACAGTGCTATCTCTCTCCTTTCAGTCTCACTTCTTTATCTGTAATGTTCCTCATTTAGCAATTGGTCGTGTTTTCTCTGCTTTAAAAATATGTAAACTAGCTTTCAATCAAAATTATCCCTCCCCTTGAAAATTATTAAATTACTTCATTATTAAATATGAAACTTTGCACTTTGCCCCCCAAAGCTGTTCTGCAATACTGTTAATTCACAATGTGTAATTTTAAGAATTTTTTGATGTTTTGTATTTTAATATAGAAATGCCTTAGAGGAACCTATATAATTATGTATTGTTAGAATGTTACTTTTTCCCAAAAATTGAGAACCTATAAATTTTACTGCACTGCAAGCAAAGCAGTGTTAAAATTCAACACCAGGCAGTATGTCATAATGAATATTCACATGAGCAATTTTGCTTTCATTTTAACCTGAGATTTGTTAGGGAAATAAATGTTCCCACATCTGTTTTTTTTAATTCTTAATATCAAGTTCAAAAGAGGGCACAACTGAACAATACATTTCAAATTTAATTATTAATTTTTTATTCTTTGATTTTTTTATTCTTTCACCCAAGCAATCCAACTTGCCTTTCTTTTTTATGGGGAAGCAAATAACTCTGAAGGCATAGCCATAATCAGGAGCTTGCTTTGCGGGTATGACCTGAAGTTCTAATCACTGGCACCATTGTAACTTTTCCACTGGTCACCTGAGTGGGTCATTCTCACAGTTCCAGCATTCAACTGATTGAGAACAACCAAATGAATTAGAAGTAGTGCACATGATGAAGGAAAGGAGAGCTTTCTACAAGGTGCCCAGGACTGATTTCTAAATCCAATGTGAAAGAACGTATTGCCATATTTAGTTCTAGGAACTGAAGTGGGTCAAATAAGCAATGTAAAGAGAGAGGAATATCTATGAAACAGTGACATAATTAGGTTCATGATGAAAAATTAATAGAATAAAGGTACTTGACTGGAAATAAGCCAGTTTCAAGAAGATAAAAAAGGAAACTAGCCCAGATAAATTGGAAAGATAATCTGGCAGATAAGACAGCGGAAAAACAATTAGGAGCTTTCAAACAAGAGATGATTAGAGTGCAGAGTGGATATATTCCGAAGAGAAATAAATGGGGTGTAGGAAAAGCTGGAATTTCTTGGATGAGTAGAGAAATTAAAATGAAACTTAAAAAAGAAGTATGGTACAAAGCTAGGGCTAATAATACGAAACAAAATCAAACCGAGTGCAGAAAATATAAAGGGGAAAGAAAGCAGATTGGAAAGACTAAGGGGGGAATGAAGACTGAAACAAAATATAAAGAGAAACAGTAAAGGGTTTTATATAAATAGTAAAGGAATAGTTGAAGAAAGAATAGAGATGAGAGAAATTAGAGATGAGAAAGGAAATCTCTTGGAGTAAAGACAGGCATACTAAAAAAGTACTTTGCCTCAATTTTTACAAAAGAATGTAATAGTGAGAATGAAAAGGTACAAGAGGAAGAAGCGAGTAATGTTTGACAAATTTAATAGGTTTCTTTTGAGCAAATAATGGAGTGGGTTGTCATCCATAATTGTGATTGTAATAAAATATGGATGCATAGGATGTCTTAATTTTCAACCAGCCAAACTTTTTAGTCTTACCACAATGGACAATATTGTGGAGAATATTTGATCGATTTGATTTCCCATGAAGATGCCCAGAATCCACTAAAAGTGCAGTTCCATGTGCCACCAGGAGAATGTTGTATTATTCGAATGGTCTCCTGGCTGGCCTCCCATCTTCCACCCTCCATAAACTTGAGCTCATCCAAAACTCTGCTGCCCATATCCTAACTCGCACCAAGTCCCGTTCACCCATCACCCCTGTGCTCATTGACCTACATTGCGTCCCGGACCTGGAACACCACGATTTTAAAATTCTCATCCTTGTTTTCAAATACTTCCATGGCCATGCCCCTTCCTATCTCTGTAACCTCCCCCACCCCTGCAACCCTCCGAGATCTCTGCGCTCCTCCAATTCTTGCCTCTTGTGCATCCCTAATTTTAATCATTCCACCATTGGCGGCCATGCCTTCAGCTGCCTATCTTATCAAGGGAGTCAAAGGATAAGGGGAAAAGGCGGGAAAGTGGAGTTGAGATAAAAAATCAGATCAGCCATGATCTCATTGAATGGCGGAGCAGGCTCGAGGGGCTGAATGGCCTACTCCTGCTCCTATCTCTTATGGTCTCTTTTGGTCTTATGCCTAGACCCTAAGTGCTGGAATTCCCTCCCTAATCCTCTCCGCCTCTCTACCTCTCTCACCTCCTTTAAGATGATCCTTAAAACCTATCTCTTTGACCATGCTTTTGGTCACCTATCCTAATATCCCCTTATATGGCTCGGTGTCAAATTTTGTTTGAAAATCGCTCCTGTGAAACGCCTTGGGATGTTTTACTATGTTAAAGGTGCTATATAAATGAAAGTTGTTGCTGGTGAATTCTTCACAGCCCATTTAATCATTGATTTAGCAATTTAAACAAAACAAAACTGATAACCTTGAAAAAATATGTACATTACACAGAAATGATTATACGGAATATTTTCCTCAGAATGTTAAATTAAATGGACAAGTAGATATCAATAAAGAGGTGAACAAGACCGGTAAAAATTGCCACTGGGTTTTTTTTGTCATTAGTACTGCTAGTCCAAATTTTATTCCCATTGTAAGATGAGTGAAGGAAATTAGTGAAATGAAAGCAAAAAAAATCCTTCTTAAAACTTTGATGGAAGCAGAGCTCTGCCGTGCTTCCAATAGTAAACAATTTTACAACACCAAGTTATAGTCCAGCAATTTTATTTTAAATTCACAAGCTTTCGGAGGCTTCCCCCTTCGTCAGGTGAACGATGTGAAATGAAATCCTCGAAATGAAATCGCATCCTTAAATGCGATTTCATTTCGAGGATTTCATTTCACATCGTTCACCTGACGAAGGGGGAAGCCTCCGAAAGCTTGTGAATTTAAAATAAAATTGCTGGACTATAACTTGGTGTTGTAAAATTGTTTACAATTGTCAACCCCAGTCCATCACCGGCATCTCCACATCGTGCTTCCAATAGGCACCTTTTTTTTCATTATAAGTTTCAGATATATAGAATAATTATTTTGTGTAGTAACTAGAGTGAAAGTGGAAGCTGGCTTTCCTTACTAAACGACAAGGTATGACTGGAGTCATGGAATGTCTATGGAAAGCAGAGCAGATTGATCACTCCGGTTATTAAGCAGATAAGGGGAGCTTTGTTCGTGAAGAGCAGACCAGTTACCCATCATTTAAAGCATTAACATGTCCTGGATAAAGCAGACAATCTATGGAATGTAAGCATCCTCTATCATTCTGTCTTTGAACTGGCTTGATGCTTTATTAAGCGGCCTGTTGATTTGGGAATATATATGTCAGCCTTTGCTGTAATTTTTTAATTAGGTTTCAATTGCTTCTAAAGTTGATTGCTGAACTCTGTGCAGCAGGCAGGAATATTGCTTCATCCACATACAAAGTTTGCAGCATCAAGTTTACAGAAGTCTGTGTCCTTTAAATGTTTTGCATATTATTGAACTGTATAAAAATATGTTGTGAAAAAGATATTTAAATTCTTCTAGGCTGATTCAATCTCTGTTGTTCTAAAAGTATTTGTACTAACAGTATCTTGATGTGCATTTCTGCTTCTATAATTATCCTACTTGTAATCAAATCAAACATAATGGGCACTAAATTGGGCTGTCTCTCGCCCGTTGTTTTGGCGCTACGCAACCTCCCGGAGATCCAAGATGGCATCTTGGCTGCGCACGCACGTTTCCAGTGTGGCGTGCGTCGAATGCCATCTTGGTATAGGTAGTAGCGCATGCGCAAATACTAAATGCCAAAAGCATGTAAAGTAAGGAGAAAATGGATACAATCAGTGTGCAGCATGATTTAAAGTGATAGTACCATTTTGGTACATAACGCTCCACTCAATGCACAGTCTTAACCACAGCCATCTGAACGTGTATTAGAGTGCCTGGAGGACACACCTGAAGCGCCATTTAAAGGGACCATGCAGGATTTACAGGTTAGTGGCTGGATTATTGCTTCTGGCTGCCGATACATTTGTAACTGTTTTTAGAGGTCTCCTATACTTGAATACTAGGACGCGGGGAGATAGCCTAACATTTAGAGCCAGGACGTGCAGGAGTGAAGTTAGGAAACGCATCTACATGCAAAGGGTGGGAGAAGTTTGGAATGTTCTTCTGCAAACGGCAGTTGATGCCAGTTCAATTGTGAATTCTAAATCTGAGAATGATAGATTTCTGTGAATCAAGGGTATCAAGGGATATGGGGCTAAGGCGGATATATGGAGTTAGGTCACTGGTCCAGCATGATCTGAATGAATGGCGGAACAGGCTGGAGGGGCTAAATGCCGCTGCCACTTACTGCCTCCTGTTATGTGTCACCTTCTCCTGCAAGAAAGTGGGATGTGTGTCTGGGTGATTTGCCTGTCATGGTTGAATAGCTGCCAGTGTGTGTGACCGATGAGTTCTGGGTGGGTGGCTTGTAATGGTGGTAATGTGTAAGGGTGAGAGGAAGCATCTTTTTTTAATTCATTCATGGGATGTGGGCATCGCTGGCGAGGCCAGCATTTATTGCCCATCACTAATTGCCCTTGAGAAGGTGGTGGTGAGCCGCCTCCTTGAACCACTGCAGTCCGTGTGGTGAAGGTTCTCCCACAGTGCTGTTAGGTAGGGAGTTCCAGGATTTTGACCCAGTCATGATGAACGAACGGCGATATATTTCCAAGTCGGGATGGTGTGTTACTTGGAGGGGAACGTGCAGGTGGTGTTGTTCCCATGTGCCTGCTGCCCTTGTCCTTCTAGGTGGTAGAGGTCATGGGTTTGGGAGGTGCTGTCAAAGAAGCCTTGGCGAGTTGCTGCAGTGCATCTGTGTATGGCACACACAGCAGCCACAGTGCGCCGGTGGTGAAGGGAGTGAATGTTTAGGGTGGTGGATGGGGTGCGAATCAAGTGGGCTGCTTTGTCCTGGATGGTGTCGAGCTTCTTGAGTGTTGTTGGAGCTGCACTCATCCAGGCAAGTGGAGAGTATTCCATCACACTCCTGATTTGTGCCTTGTAAATGGTGGAAAGTCAGGAGCTTTGGGGAGTCAGGAGGTGAGTCACTCGCCGCAGAATACCCAGCCTCGGGCCTGCTCTTGTAGCCTCAGTATTCATATGGCTGGTCCAGTTAAGTTTCTGGTCAATGGTGACCCCCAGGATGTTGATGGTGGGGGATTCGGCGATGGTAATGCCGTTGAATGTCAAGTGGAGGTGGTTAGACTCTCTCTTGTTGGAGATGGTCATCGCCTGGCACTTGTCTGGTGTGAATGTTACTTGCAACTTATCAGCCCAAGCCTGGATGTTGTCCAGGTCTTGCTGCATGGGGGCACGGACTGCTTCATTATCTGAGGGGTTGCGAATGGAACTGAACACTGTGCAATCATCAGCGAACATCCCCATTACTGACCTTATGATGGAGGGAAGGCCATTGAGGAAGCAGCTGAAGATGGTTGGGCCTAGGACACTGCCCTGAGGAACTCCTGCAGCAATGTCCTGGGGCTGAGATGATTGGCCTCCAACAACCACAGCCATCTTCCTTTGTGCTAGGTATGACTCCAGCCACTGGAGAGTTTTCCCCCTGATTCCCATTGACTTAAATTTTACTAGGGCTCCTTGGTGCCACACTCGGTCAAATGCTGCCTTGATGTCAAGGGCAGTCACTCTCACCTCACCTCTGGAATTCCACTCTTTTGTCCATGTTTGGACCAAGGTCGCAATGAGGTCTGGAGCCGAGTGGTCCTGGCGGAATCCAAACTGAGCATCGGTGAGCAGGTTATTGGTGAGTAAGTGCCGCTTGATAGCACTGTCGACGACACCTTCCATCACTTTGCTGATGATTGAGAGTAGACTGATGGGGCGGTAATTGGCCGGATTGGATTTGTCCTGCTTTTTGTGGACAGGACATACCTGGGCAATTTTCCACACTGTCGGGTAGATGCCAGTGTTGTAGCTGTACTGGAACAGCTTGGCTAGAGGCGCGGCTAGTTCTGGAGCACAAGTCTGATTAGAAGAATTGAGTATTGATAGAAAGAGTTTGTTGGTATGTGGGTGATGGAGAGTGTAGTGCATGGATGTGGCTAGTGGTAGGAGACGTCAGTTGACAGTTGACCTCACTCACCTTGACCATTCATGCCAAAGCATTGAGCTTCTTCCTGCACTGCATCCATGTTTGTGATGCTATGCGCCTGCATAGACGCTGTCCCCCGTTGCTTCCCACTGCTTTTGGGCATATGTATGGAGGGCCTCTTGTTTCCCCCCCCCCCCCCCCCGCCCTGCAGATATAGGATGCCCCTCCTTCTTGTCCACCTCTTGCTCCAAGGCCTCTAGTGTATCATCTGAGAACCTTAGTGCACGATCTCTCTCACAGGCCTGGTACCAACTCAGATCGGCAGATTGGTGAGTTCTGGCATGCAGACTGAAGGGTGTGGGATTTAGTAATGTCCAACCTATAGTAATGTTTTGATATAACTCATCAATGTGTAAACATAGGGACGGGAGCTGCATCTGTGTTTTACGTGTACGATGTCTGATCTCCGTTCAGACTCCATGCAGACAGCAGACTGTTATTTTTTAGCAAATAACAGGTACCAGCAACATTTAAAAGATTTTAAGAGACATCCTCCCTTTAAGAGATTGGAGCTCCCCTTGTTGGTGGAAAGTGCGAATTGCATAGAATCCTCGTGTCAACGCTGATTTCCAACGCTGCTTGAAGATAAGTCCTCAGGCCTCACAAAAGTCTCATCCTGCCTGCATAGGGGCCATAAGGCATGGGTTAATAGCAGATCATGCTACCCGCGCCCAATAATAGGCCTTATGGATTCCCCCCCCCCCCCCAATATTCTGTCAATACAATATTTATCATCAGACAGGAAATCATGATAGATAGCACGCTCAACATCCAATGTTAAACCTGTCATAAAAGGGTTTTTGTTACTCGGGGCATCCCCCTATTCTACATTATCATGGAGGAGCAGAAGCAGGAGGCGCAGTGCATGAGGCACCAGGGCTGGAGACTGCACTGAACTCACTACTGTATCCCCCTTCCTCCGCCCCCACCCCCAACCAAAGGAATGTACAAGGAACAAATGTCATACCAGGAGCTGGTGGAGGAGTTTTACCAGAGAAGTAATTGGCCACCTTTGTGAAATGCTGCAGTTGAAATGAAGGAGACCACAGCCCTCAATTTCTATGGCTCCAGTTCCTTCCAGTCATCTATTGGAGATCTCTGGAATATCAGGCAGGGAGCTGTGACAGCCTGCATTCATGACAGATGACAGATATCCTCTTCCACAGGACATTGGACTTCATCAAATACGGCATGACCTTTGTGCAGCAAAGAGCCAGCATCATCAAATTCCACAGGCCTGCTGGCTTCCCCTGGACACAGGGGGCTATCAATGGTATTCAGATGGTGCTGAAGACTCGAAGACCCATCACATTTATCAACAGGAAGGGTTTCCAACTCGCTAAATGTCCAAATTGTCTGCGATGCCCAACAAAGGATCCTGCATATAAACTCTAAGCATCAGCAAAGCTGTCACAATCTTTTATCCTATCTCCACTCCACCGTCTACGAATTATTCAACGGGGAGGGACAATGAAGCGGATTGATCCTGGGGGACAACGTCTACCCCCTGAAGCCGTGGCCGAGTACAAATTTGCGATTGAACTTACAGTCAGCAAACAACATCAGTGACAATTGTGTTTAAAAAACAGCTCTATTAAACTTTCATCCAACAAACAACATCAGGAAAACTTTTATTCAACAAGTTTTCATAGTGGCATGTGAAGGTTTTCCATTGGCCGTACCGCTTTTCAAGTCCCTGATTCACCACAGTGGTCACCGCGGCACATTCAAATTACTTTTCCAGGAAATCTAGGAGTAGGTCCGTAACGGGAAGATCGGCACACGAAACGGCGTAAATATTGAGAAGACCGAAGCCATTGTCTTTAGTCCCCACTGCAAACTCTGCTCCCTAGCCACTGACTCCATCCCTCTCCCTGGCCACGGTCTGATGCTGAACCAGAACGTTTGCAACCTTGGCGTCCTATTTGACCCTGAGATGTCCTAATACCTCCTTATGTGGCTCGGTGTCAAATTTTGTTTGATAACGCTGCTGTGATGCGTCTTGGGGCGTTTTACTATGTTAAAGGCGCTATATAAATGCAAGTTGTTCTTCTTGTTGTTGTTGTTGTGGTGTACATCGCTGGTCGTGCCGTTTCAAGAAATTCTGTGCCTTTAATTGGGGATTCATCTCACTGCTTTTTGTAGGATCTTGCTGTGCACAAATTGGCTACTTCATTTGGTTGCATAACAACAGTTACTACATTTCAAAAGTAATTTGTGTGAAGTGCTTTGAGACATTTCTCTGAGAAGCAATAAAGCATTACATGTCCTTAGGGTTTTACCGATCTACTGCCGGCAAAAGATTTGCTATGTGCCTGATATATTGTAAAAGTTCAACTAGAGATTGAAGAAAATGTTTAAAGGTATCAATTGTACCAATGTGACACATTCATGACAAATTGCTGTGATATCATTTAGCAATGGATTGATTACACCCAAATGTGATAGACTTATGATCCATTTTAAAAGCATTATTTCTTATGCAAAGTGAAGAGGCATTGTGGGAAAAAAAATTAAGTTGCTGGCTAACATCTATTTCAAGGTTGTGCACAGAAATAGAAACTCAATATAGTGAATTAACAGCACATTTCTGGACTTTTTTGTGAGGTTGACAATGCTGCAAATAGTTCTTTGTATAGATTATTTGCACCTGAAGTAGTGTAAAGATGACTGGAATCCTAATTGTAATTTTTCCAAGCTAACTCAATCCTGACTCTTAGTATGAAATGAACAGCAAACCTTGATTCTCTTTGTTTATTCCACTATTTCATCTTTATCCTTGTTTTGGACATGTTTCACCTCCCACTCTAGCTCAGATAGATTGCCACATGCTTTTAAGACTCTTCCAATATTGGGAAGTATATCAGATAGCTCGTATTAAGTATGTGTACGCACATTTTATAAATCTTGATATTACAAAATGCAATTAAATCTGCTTTCTTAAAAAATATCTAATACTTTATGTGAATGTCCTAGATCATCATAAGAATATATAACAAGATTAATTGTAAATTCATGTGAGCTCCATGAGGAACATCTGCTGTGAAAAATGCAATTGTCATACCTGTAACCACGGCAACAGTCATGGCTACCTTTTAGGTACAGCCTGTTCATTGGTTTTCACATGGATGATTTTTCAATACAGCATGTGTAACTCAACAAAGTGTCCATAATTATCTGAGTTTCAAATTATTTAAAGTAATATTTTAAAGCATCAATAAAAGATTATGTACTAACAAGCAATACGTGATGTTAGCAACTTACAGACAACTCTGAACTCTCTGAATTGAAGGCTTCCAGCAATCATACTTCTCTAGGCTCAGTGGCATGCACTGATTCTGAACTTATTTTTAATTAACTGAGTGGATTCAGTTTCATGCTATTAATTTGACTTGTCAAATGATCTACTTTAGGAGGCTGTCAAAAGTTATCTTAGCATTAACTGAGCATATAAATCATAACTGAGTACAAATTTCAACATAATCATTTGATCTATTTATTTTTCTAAAGTCAGAATTGTAAAGAGAAAAGAAGAAAAAGTTATATGTGTGTAGTTCCATAAATAAATAGCTTGAATAAATATTTAAAGATCTTTGAAGCAGGTTTGGCTAAAACTATATGCAAAGCTATTACCTACAATATTGCTCACTCCATGGCTGGCTAAGTGAACTTTTCTTAATTTCTACTACTTGTCAGCTGCTTGAGAATGTGACAAGAGCATTATTGCAGATACATCCTGAATGGAGAGTTGTTGTTCCTAATTTATGTTTCATGAAATTGTTGCCATTAAAATTAATCCATTCTCTGCAAAAAAGGAAAGTATGCCCCTACGTTTAAAATGCGCCCAAATAAACTGTAGGAAAGTTGCTGAAAGCAGATTTCTGCTCTCAATATATAAATTTTCACCTGATAGAAAATTGGTGGAGAATTTACCAACACTTGAATTACACAGCCAAAATAACTTGTAAATTGTTAATGCTTTTATTTGACTGTTTAATCCACATTGATCATTATGACTTTGCACAGGACAAACATACATTTATTTTATGAAAGAAAATTTAAAAATATCATGTATGCTGAAAAATCTACTGTAAAATTCATTTTGAGACATATTATATACAAAAAGTAGAGAACATTCCACAGTTGAAGTAGAAGATTTTATTGTATAAGATATAGGCTACCAAAAATGATAGATTATTTCTTCAGCTTTTGTTAAGGCAAAAGAATATTTTTGTTACATCATAGCTGTCATGGTAATTTCTCAAAAATAAATGATAAATGGAAACAGTGGAATTTATTTGCCTTTTTAATTGTCAAACAGCTTTATGCTTAATTAAGTAATTACTGCCAAGCTAATTAATAAAGCAGTTGGAAGTAATTTGAAGATATCAGTCAGGCTGATTACAATGATGTAGGAAACTGTAAAGAATACTACTTATTGCTGTTTTATTGTTTAAACCCTAGTGTGTGCCTTTACTCTGGCATACATTTCTACATCAGCCAATTTATCACAATGTCCATGTTGTCCTCGCAAAATCTATGTCACTAATTTAGACAAAAAAAAGTCGGTTACATCTTGGAAGCTAATTTTGACTTTGAGCGAGAGTGTAAAACGGGTAACAGTGAATTGGTAGTCCATTTTACATCTCTCCTGATTTTTATTTCTATTGAAGTCAATGGAAATAATGGAAATACACACAACATTGTTTCAAAAGCAACCAACATAAATAGGAATGCATTGTTTAAGAGAATGCTAACAAAAAATATATATTATTTTATCCTTTTTTCCTGGGTCACGGTATACACAAAGTATTATGATCCATTTGGTTTCTATCAGCTATTTCTGCAAGCTGCAAAGCAAATACATTACAATCAAAAACATTACTATACATCTATAGTTGTTCCTGTTGAACAAAAGTTGGGGGGGGGGGTGGTTAATATGCTAATGTCTGTGGAGTGCAGAGTCATTAGTATCATTTTATCCAGCAGTATCCCTAACAGCTGGCTGGGAAAGTGCTAAATTCCTGCAATCACAAGTGATCAAAGTAGTTGGCACAGATCAATGGGTATCTCGGAAAGAGGTCAATCCATTCAATTCAAACATCCTACTTGGTTGACATCCTGGAATCTTTTTAAAGTAGTAGTTGACAGCTATATCTTAAAGGATAAGTGAGTCAGACCTGTGAGAGTAGCAGGACCATGATGCTTTGCTTTCTTTTGACGGAAAGCTGTGTTGCCAGGAGCCTCCCATCTGCACTCAGCTCACCAGTCACCGAAGCCGTTGCATAAGAGCCCAGTCACAGAGGACTCCATAGTAATGAGTAGCCTCATAAAAAGTCAACTACCATGATTTGAGGGCGAGCCTTATGTTGAGGGTTAGTACAAGAGATGCATCTTTGTTATTTTTGACATTTCCAGACGATTAGTAAAAGTTTATAATTATAGTACGTATACTGTTGGCATGGAATGCTGGTCTTTCACAAAATCAAAAGCAAAATACTGCGGATGCTGGAAATCAGAAATAAAAACAGAAAATGCTGGAAAAGCTCAGCAAGTCAGGCAGCCAACTGTGAAGAGAGAAACAGAGTTAACGTTTCAGGTCAAAGGCCTATCATTGGGTCTTTTACATATGATATGCTCAATAGATTTGTCTAGTGGGTTTGTAAGGAAGGAGTTCAAACCCCATTTTAATATTGTGAACTGAAGACCTACTGGACGACTCAAAGTAAAGGGTTAACCAGTCCCTTTAAGGATCTGGACATTCACTTGGACAGTACATGTGAAAGCGAGGGTTAACACGCACCCTGACATTACATTTAGACAGTATAAATTCAAAACTGCAAAGACAGCAAAGTGCAGTCAGTTTAAAACTGGACACTTGGACATCAGTTTAAAACTCCAAAAGCAGCAAAGTACAAAAACGTTAATCAGCTGCGATTTTCAGTAACGACTGAAAAGCACGAAAGACAGAAGCCTTCGTCGCCTTCCAGCAACTTCGAGCAGCTTCGAGAGAGGGTTTGAACTGGTCTTCGGTTTTCACAACAAATATCAAGTTAAAACAACTGATAAGACGACAGCTGTAGAGAAGCATCGAGAAGGTTCTGATAACATCGGTTCTCAGGACATCCTTGATGCTCAACAACAACCTGGTTCTCAAAACAAAACAACTCATTAAATGCATCTGGATTCACACGGAGAAGAAGATATAGTCAATTCACACGGTTCTTGAGTGGCCCAACCAACCGTCCATCATTAATGCTACGATGGGCGCGTGGCCAAACTGGGCCTTCTTGTAACTTGGATCACACCCTAAGAATTACATAAAGATAAGACATCGTAGAAGCTTCAACAGTCAACAGTTGCAGGAGCAACAGTTGAACAACGACTGCAGTCAGAGTTCCTCCAACAACGATGAGAAGGCAATGAACCTCAATACTTCAATAATGAACTTCGACAAAAAGACAAATCGCGTTGAGGAGACAAAGAACCTCGACACATCATTCAACGCAGCAATCACCGCAGCAAACAACGCAGCAATCAACAACTTGTCTGAACTACTATCCAGGTTCACTTGGAAATAACCAATTTTCCTACAGGTTATAGACTGAGCCATGGTCTTCTGCTTCCCCAAGTTGAGGAGGCCACAAGGTGGCATCCAGTAATATCCAGTAAACTGGAGTACAGTGACATAGGGGCCGATTTTCGGATGGCCTAGCGGGTGTGTTGGGAACGGGGGGGGTCCGAAAATGGCGGAATCCCGGAGCGGGTTCGGAGCCCAGCTCCAACCCTCTCACTTCCGGGTTCCCCAATGACGTGTTCGGGTGCGCGCGTGCATGCGGGACTCCCATCGGCAATTAAAGCCGGCAGGATGATAATTTAGATAGAGTTATTTAGGTTGTTGAGGTACTTGAGAGACCTCAGTGACTGGAGATTTTGGCAGGGGTGCAATTTTGAAGGATCCTCAGCGTCTTTCCCATGCTGTGGGAAACACTCCCTGTTGGAGCAGACGTGTTTCAGCCAGCAGCCAATGGGAGATGCAAAGGATTATTTGACAGGTGGGGGGAATACCTCATTTATTGCAGCAGAGCACTGTCACTTCAGACAAAGTTTTGGCTGCAACACTCAAAATTATTAATTTATACCCTAAACTCTGCTGTGCAAACACATTTACCTACTTTGCGGACCCCCTCAAACTCACCCCATCAGGATGGGGGGCGCCATGGTGGCATTCATCGCTTCATTCGAGGATTGAGCAACATCACCAGCCTCACCAGGCATGCCGTCCACCTCCGCCACGTGGAGCTCCACAACACAGTGCTGCGCCACAGGCACCTGCACAACAGCAGGGAGGCAACAACAGAGACAGTAGCGTCGCAGGAGGCACTACCCTCACCACAGGGTCCACAGACCGAGGCTCAGCTTTCTGAACCTCTCTGAGGAGCAGTGCGTACGGAGGCTCAGAGTCAGTCACCAGGTAGTCGCGAATATCTGCAGCCTCCTTCATGCTGAGCTGCTCCCGGCTGGGCCGAGCAGCATCTTCTTACCTGTCACTGTCAAAGTCACCACTGCCCTCAACTTCTTCGCCTCCGGATCGTTCTAGGGTGCCATCCGGGGCGAAGAAGTTGAGGGCGCCAGGGTCTCTCAGTCGTCTGCACACAAGTGCATAAGGCAGGTCACGGACGACTTGTTTCGCAGGGCCTCGCATCAACTTCCCCATGGATGATCTCAGCCAGACGGAGAGGGCAGTGGGATTCTATGCTGTGACTGGCTTCCCACGGGTGCAGGGTGTAATCGATTGCACCCATATAGCAATACGAGCAGCTCCACACGAGCCAGGACTGTTCATCAACAGGAAGGGCTAACACTCCATCAACACTCAGCTCATCTGTGACCACCGCAAGAGATTCCTTCACGTGTGCGCCAGATACCCTGGCAGCTGCCACGATTCCTTCATCCTCCGGGAGTCCAAAATCCTGCCCCTCTTCCACGCACCGAACACCCGCAAGGGCTGGTTCCTCGGGGACAAGGGATACCCCCTGCGCACGTGGCTCATGACACCTCTGAAGAACCCCACCACCGAGCAACAGCGTCGATATAACGACAGCCACATCGCTACCAGGTGTACAGTTGAGCAGGCTATAGGGCTGCTCAAGATGAGCTTCAGGTGCCTTGATCGTTCTGGGAGAGCGCTTCAATAAGTGCTACACAAAGTGGGACGCATTATAGTCGTCTGTTGTGCCCTGCATAATATGGCACAACAGAGAGGGGTGCCACTGGAAGAGGCCCCATCCACATCTGCCAACCATATTGAGGTGGAGGAGGATGTGGAGGAGGAGGAGGACGAGGGGGAGAAGGATGAGGAGGAGGGCAACCCATGGGCAGAACAGCGGCTCACCTGGCTGCTCTTGAGGCCAGGGAGTCACTGATATGTGAACGGTTCTCCTAACATCAGACAGTGTGAAGAGTCCAGTCCTCACACCACCTGGACAGAGGAGCGGCCACACCAGCCCCACCCCCCACCCCCTGCACAAAATAGTCATGCAACTACACATACACCTACTGTAGAGTGGCATCAAGTCTGAATGTTCATGGTGATCCTTATGAAAGGGACTTATTACACAAGCCAGTCAAGAATGGCCAAGACGTGGCAGTAATGGTGACAATAATAATATTTAATGTGCCATTAACAAAAATCAAATATAAATAAAAAACATGACAAACCGTCAAACACCCTTGTGCATCCCCTTTGTGCTCACAAAACCTTTGCCTTACGCTTCCTACTACTCCTACGTGGTGCATCCCCTGTGGCTGCAGCAGAGGTAGTGGCAGGTTGCTCTTGTTCATGCCCTCATCGATTAGATGCTTTGGGCCGACGCCCTCTGGGTTTCGGTGCCCGTGAGGGCCCCTCCAAAGACTGCTCCACCTGCACCTGTGCAAGGGCAGACTCGACCACCTGGAGAGGAGGCAACATTGCAAGTATTGTTTGAGAGGGGGGCAACGGGTGAGATGTGGGAGCACTTTGAGTGGCGTCCCCACTTCCAAGTCCCCTTTCACCATCATCCCTCTCTTGGGCCAGGCCCACATTACTCCGACCACCCTGCTGGACGACAGTTTGGAGGACATTTGTGAAGCCTTGTAAGGCCAGTACTAGTGAATCTGCCTGCCTGTTTAAGGCGGCAGGAAGTTGCTCACCCTGAGTCCGAAGGGCCGTTGTCAGGGCCTCAGTGGACTCATTGGTGAGCTGTGCTTGAAGCTCCATGGAGGCTAGCCTTCCCTCTATCACAGACATTCCCGCACTTATCCGCGACACTATCTCAGAGATCCCCTCCTGTACCTGTGCCACCATTCCACTCATGCAGGAGTTGGACTCCTCCATCCTCTGCGTGATTGTGGAGAGTGCGCGTGGCACCTGTTCCAGCACCTCGCAAATGTGCTGCTGCCCCTCGATCATTCTCCTTTTAAAGGATGGCCCCCAGGGTTTAGCATCTATGTCCAGCTGAGCAGAGCCTGGAGAAGAATGCTCCCGCCAAGATGGACTCTCCACAGCTGCCCCTGCCACCAGTGTCTGCTCATGCTCACATGTGTGGTGACTCACCATGTGCAACTGCAACTAACCGAGGACGGGGACCCACCGAGGTGTGTGTATCTGCGCTGGTGGATGGCTCGTTCAGATGTGACGGTGCCCCCTCAGAGGCCGGCAGGTCCTCTGAGGAGTCGCCCTCCACCGCCACAGCAGTCGCTGAAGGCCCTGTAAGAGAACAGAAGGCAATATTAAGCATGATGACAGATGTTGAGGTGCTGAAGATGGCAAGGCATGTTAACATCATTTGCTATTGTGTGTGCTGAATGTTAAAGTTCCGTCACCAGCCGTTTGTCGGGTGGCAGTCTCGGCATCCCCGACGGACAGGCACTCGAGGGTGCGGCTCACTTCAAGAGCCTCCTGCTCCACGACGACCTGATGTTACGGCCCCCCCTCCAGTCTTCGCCCTCTCCCGTGCATTCTGAGCTCTCTTCTCCTATAAGGGGAGGAAGTAGAGAGGCCTGAGTGAGGGATGGTGACATGGCCAACCGCTGAATGCATTAGTTTAGATGAGGCTAACCGTGAAAGAGATGCATCAGAGTGTGAGTATGAGACAGAGCCATGACATTGTATGAGGATTGGGTTGAGTGGTAGTGGTGGGATGAGTACTGGGGAGGTGAGTAAGTGCAGGTAAGTTGAGGATGAGCTTTGAGTGGGTGTGAGGAGTGATGTGACAGAGTAGTGTTGGCAGTGCAGAATGAGTTGGGGGGTGGGGGCAGTGATGTGGAACATGGAATGCAGGAGAATCAGTAAGTGTACTCACTTTGGCTGACCCAGTTAGGTCACTGAAGCGCTTCCTGCACTGGATCCAGGTGCGGGAGATGTTGCTGCTGCTGCTGACGTCCTCTGCCACCTCGAGCCATGCTTCTTGGTTGCAGAGGCAGGCCACTTCCTCCCATCCACCGGGTAGAAAATCTCCCTCCTCCTCACCCCATCCAGTAGGACCTGGAGTGAGGCATCATTAAACCTGTGGGCAACCTTTCCCCTGGTCTGCTCCATGCTGCACTTTTGGTTGGTTGCTGCAGGAGCGGCATTGGAGGACTGCCCCTTTAAATAGGACTCTTCCAGCTGACAGCCTGTGATGTGGGTGCGCAGTCCACCCGCTGCGCAGGTTGACGACGGGAAACCCAGAAGCCAAGGTAAGCGTCTTCAATTTACCCGCGATCAGGTGGGGAACTGAAGGATTTTACTGGGCAGGTTACCCACGCGCCCAGTCGCCCCCCCCCACCCGTCCCCCAGCTGCCATCCTGCCTCCCTGGTAATATTGTGGCCATAGATTCACTGTTTGAATTCTGGATCTGCTACATTTACCTAAATAATGAGCAGGAAAAGCACACTCTGGTTCACAAGTGCTTAGTATGGTCAGTGCCATTGAACCTGAGAAGACTATCGAGTGTAAATCTCTTGCTGCTCTATTACTGTAACATTAATACAAAGTATTGCATTCTGCCAAAAGGAAGATAAACTAAACTGACGTTAATAAAGCTAGAGGAACTAACCCAGTCTTACAATTTCTGGATTCTCCCAATGACTTAATGAGTAAATGTATTGCCTGATATGGTACTGAGCAATAGGCTGGGCTCAGATAGGAGTGCAATATGCAGTCTGAATACCGAGTTACACTTCTGATTGCGCACCACTGCGAATCACAGTGAGGTTAGCCACAAAGAAACTCTGCGCATGCATTCGGGTATGCATATTTTTACATAGAGATTGCATATGGAAACAGGCCATTCTGCCCAACCAGTCCATGTTATCCTCTACATAACCAGTAGTCCTAATCACATGCATCTACCCTGTTCCCAAATCCCTTTGTTATCCTGCATGTACAGCTCCTCCTCCTGGGCAGATAATTTTTATTGTTAGGAGAGTGCAAGCAGCAGTATCCATTTTTTCTTAATATTAGAAACATTGAAAAATAAGTTGACCAAGTGCCTACGAGGTCCAAACAACCCAGAACTGAGCTTCAAACCCCATGTTCTGCCCATATTCAAGACCATTTATTTTCACCTCTGCAACATTGCCCGCCATCGCCCCTACCTTATCCCCTCCACCTCAAAGACCCTTATCTACACTATTGCCACCTCTAGACTTGATTTTTCCAATGTTCTCTTCGCTGGCTTCCCAACCGCTTGCCTATTACCTCCATCCTTGCTGACCTATATTGGCTCCTAGTGCACCAGCGTATTAACTTTAAAATCCTAGTCTTATCATTGAACTAATTAACCTTCCAAGTGTTGTAGTAATCAGGAGCATTGAGAACTGCAGCCAGCTTTAACCAGAACAGGATGGAACATAAGAACATAAGAAATAGGAGCAGAAGTAGGCAATACAGCCCCTCAAGACTGCTCTGCCATTCAATAAGATTATAGCTGGTCTTTGGCCTCAACTCCACTTTCCCACCCGATCCCCATACCCCTTGATTCCCCTTGAGACCAAAAATCTTTCCATCTCAGTCTTGAATATATTCAATGACTCAGCATCCACAGCCCTCTGGGGTAGAGAATTCCAAAGATTCACAATCCACTGAGTGAAGAAATTCCTCCTCATTTCAGTCTTAAATGGGTGACCCCACTTATCCTGAGACAATGCCCCCTAGTTTTAGACTCACCAGCCAGGGGAAACAACCTCTCAATATCTACCCTGTCAAGCCCCCTCAGAATCTTACATGTTTCAATGAAATCATCTGTCATTCATCTAAACTCTAGAGAGTATAGGCCCATTCTACTTAATCTCTCCTCATAGGACAACCTTCTCTTCCCAGGAATCAATCTAGTGAATCTTCATTGCACTGCCTCCAAGGCAAGTATATCTTTTCTTAGATAAGAAGACCAAAACTGTACACCATACTCCAGGTGTGGTCTCACCAAAGCACTGTACAATTGTAGCAAATGGAAAGAGTTAACTGAGCACAAAAATAGAACTAAGCCACAGAGGAAAAACAACAATTGTATTGCAACTCTCCCTTTTAAAGGAGTATCACATGAAAAGGGAGATTTGGCAAAACATTTTTTTTAATATAAACTCATGGGGGTAGAAATTCATCTTGGGCCATTGTATAAACCGGGCGATAGTGAATCGGCCACCTCTTGTACTCCCTGCCCGATATTCAGTCAATGGGCGGCCGATTCGATACTGAATATCAGGCTGGGGGTACAACGGGTGGCCGATGCGATACTGAATATTGGGAGGGGCATATAACGGGTGGCCGATGCAATGCCACCCAGACAAATTTCTACCCATGACGTAACAATACGAATTACATCAAAATGCGTCCCTGTGTCACTTGTGTATAACGTCACTTTTAGGTCTTCTGGATCTTCATCATCAAAGCAAAAAAGAAGACCGTGTTCCTTTAACATCCTACAACAAAAAAATACAAATCGTATCATAGTATCTAGAAGATTTAGAACTACGCATCTCAAATTTAGAATGCACAAGAGCTTAACGGCCTCTGCCCATGAATGTATTTTTAATTGGTTGAGTAAATATGCTCAACAAAGAAAGTAAAATAAGAAAGTGACCTGAATACCTGTGTCAGTATTGTCAAATTTCCTCATACACAGATTGCTGCATATGGATGTCAAGAGATTTTCTATGAAATATAAGCCCCTGTCTTCTCTGCTTTCAGTATCTATTCACAACATGGTCATTTCCTTAATTCAGATAATAGATCTTGAACAAGCAATGGAAAGATTTAACTGGGATAGGTGGGATAAGCCTTCCCAATTTTACTTAATTATTTATGAATGTATATTTCTTTATTTAGGAACAAAGGTTTCTCTCATGTAACCTCATGAGATTCTTATTAGTTCTTTTTTGAGCATCACTGAAAGGAGACAGTGCATCTCGTTATTTTGTTTACTTTCTTGGTTCTGAAATGTTACGTGTTAAAGCGCAATAATGCAATTAAGGTACCTACAATCTACCAGAGCTTAATAAGGAACCAACCAGACATTGAGGCTATTTAGCTTTTTTTTATTAATTCTCGGGATATGGGCTTCGTTAGCAAGGCCAACATTTATTGCCCATCCCTAGTTGGCTTTGAGAAGGTGGTGGTGATCCTTCTTCTTGAACCGCTGCAGTCCATGTATTGAAGGTTCTCCCACAAGGCTGTTAGGTAGGGAGTTCCAGGATTTTGATCCAGTGACGATAAAGGAACGGGGATATATTTCCAAGTCAGGATGGTTATGACTTGGAGGGGAACTTGGAGGTGATGGTGTTCCCATGCAGCTGCTGCCCTTATCCTTGTAGGTGGTGGAGGTCACGGGTTTGGATCGTGCTGTTGAAGAAGCCTGGCGAGTTGCTGATGTGCATCTTGTAGATAGTACACACTGCAGCCACAGTGCACCAATGGTGGAGGGAGTGAATGTTTAAGGTGGTGGATGGGCTACTGAACAAGCGGACTGCTTTGTCCTGGATGGTGTCGAGCTTCTTGAGTGTTGTTGCAGCTGCACCCATCCAAGCAAATGCACAGTTTTCCATTACACTCCTGACTTTGTCCTGTAGGTGGTGGAGAGGCTTTGGGATATGAGAAGGTGAGCCACTCGCCGCAGAATGCCCAGCCTCTGACCTGCTTTAGTAGCCACGGCATTTAGAATCATAGAATCACAGAAAGGTTACAGCACAGAAGGAGGCCATTCGGCCCATTGAATCCATGCCAGCTTTACGCAAGAGCAATCCAGCTAGTCCCACTCCCCCGCCCTATCCCTTATCCAGTTCCCTTTTGAAAGCCATGATTGAATCTGCCTCCACCAACCCCTCTGGCAGTGGATTCCAGATCCTAACCACTCGCTGTGTAAAAAGTTTTTCCTCATATCGCCTTTAGTTCTTTTGCCATTTATGTGGTTATTCCCCACATTTATCACTCAAGTGAAATATTACTTTTTAATTTACCCTGATTTTAAGTTAAGCAATTGTTTGGAATTTTTGATGTAATCAGCTGTGTAAAGTAATACTGTTAAACAACATGAAATGGAAGCACAAACCAATCCTTAATAGCGAGTCATACTTCATTTCTGTTGGCAGTTAACAGAGGAAAAGTGATATACAAACACGGACTAAGGAGTGAACTGTGCTTCATTTTAGATACACAAACAGGGTGATTCTTATCTAAAGAACCTATATGTGTCTACAGTAATCCCAACACTGCCTAAGAAATACAGTAAAATCTCAGAATTATTGACATCTTTACATCTCTTTGGCATTGAAATTGGATGTATGATATTAGTAATGAACACATTACAAGTTTGTGAGTAATTCCTCTGTTTGCTGTTTTAACAAAGCCATTAATCCATTCAAAATAAATGGGTTAATATCTTCATTAAAATAGTGGTTTGACATTAACACATTAACATGTTTATTATTAATATTGCAGTATGATTGCAATCCCAAGGTGTCCATAACTCAGAAACATCACTAAATAGAACAGTGAAATAATGAAAAATAATTTTAAACGTGTATTTCTTTAAACTTGCTTTCAGGTACAGAACTAAAATAAATAGGTAAACCATACAAAACACCCTACCTTAAACAATCCCATGAAATAGTTTGCTTTTTGTATGCTTCCCAAAGGTAATGGGATGGAAAAACCCGTATAGGCAGCACCCCAACATAAGGGCTAGGAAATGCCTGCCTGGAGCCTCTGATGCTGACCCCGCCAAAATTTGTAAAGGCAGAGAGATGTCCCTTAATTAATGAGCCACTAGGGCTTTATCTAGGGCACTGCATACTCCCAGACTTGGCACATGTTGCCGGATCTGGGGAGGGATGGGGGGAGGGTGGAATTCCTCCCTCCCCAGAAGGGAGAGACAAATGCCCCTTTAGCCCTCTTTGTAGAGGAGTTGCTTTATATAAAAAAAAGCTCACCTCAGAGTTTGGGGGCTCAGGCAATGATCCAGGCCTGGATACCCAGGTGGTCCCTACATGTGCTGTTCCAAGAGCTAGTACACCTGATCTCACCTGGTGTACCAACCGCTGAAAATCCATCAACTGAGAGGCCAGCGAGGTGTGAAATCCTGGCGCTGGAGTCTCCAAGTCCCCCTTACACTGCTGGTCTTACTTGGGGCAGTCGGATGCTCTGTGAAATCCCTGATGTAAGGCCATGACCCAGCGTATCTGGGTCAGTCTAATCTACAACCCTTCCGACATACTCCCACCAGTGTTACAATGGGAATATGCTGGAAGGGCCACATTTTGGCCAGCCCCAATGTGCTTTATACTTAGAAATATCAGATTGACAATCCCAGCCTGGTAGTTAGTTAGTCTGTTGTGTGGTTAAAGTTGGCTGTCTGTTAAAGACAGTGTAGGTGCCTAAAGAAGCTTCTAACTGACAACGCTGCCTACTAATTACAGACTGAATGTGTAAGAGCAAGCATTTCTGAGAAGATAGTTAATGTCCTAACACCAGTCAGTACGATGAGGAAAATTGGTATACAGACAATATGGTTTAATTTGCTTTGTGCACTACAGTAGCAAACGGTGGCCCCAATATTTACGGGGAAGCGGGAAGGGAGCGGGGGTGACTTGTAGTGGCCAGGAAAGCCGGAAGTACGGGGAACAGGGAGGTCCTGCTGAATTTAACAGCAGGACCTCATTTTTTTCCTCCGTTTCCAGGCCGGCAGCCAGCCAGATTGAGAGGTTGGCTGGCTGTCAGGCGGGAAGGCCTGCGCTAGAAGGCTGTAGCCGAGGACAAAAGAGGATAGACAGAGAGATTGTGTGGCGGGGGGGGGGGGGGGGGGGGGTGAAGAGATCACAGGTCAGCATGGATATCATGGGGGCATCGTATCCCAGGTCGGCCTGGAGGTCGGGGGGGGGCATCGGATCACGGGCATCCTGGATATCAGGGGGTGGCATCGGATCGTGCGGGGATCTCGAGATCACGGGGGTGGGCCGATCGCAAGAGGGAGGCTGATTGTGGCAGGTTAACTTGAGGGGCCAGGGAAAAGCACTCCTGCTCCTCCTGGCCCACAAGCAGTGCTGGAAAAGCAGTTACCTACTGGATCCAACAGTTTCAGCCTCCCTTCAGCTGTCGGGTTTCCTGAGCCCTGGGAAACCCAGCCCGCAGCCATTAAATCTAAATGTCTGGTAAAATCTGAGGCATGCAGCCTCATTAACATATTTAAATTATTGACCCGTCTCTCGAGAGCGGGTTACTCGCCCGCCCCCCCCAGCCCACCCCGGTTAAAACAAAAATAGGCACCTTTGCGGCAGGTTGGGGTCGGGTTTTAGATTTTTAATCTACAATCTGACTATATTAACATACATGGGGATTTTCTTTTAGCTGAGCTGTTTCAACATGATTCTTACATGCAACTAATAATTTAATTACTAAGAATGCTTGTTCATTTTCATGCTTGCATTTAAGTGGAATCAGTTAGAATCATAGAATCATAGAAAGGTTGCAGCACGGAAGGAGGTCATTCAGCCCATCGAGTCCACGCCAAGTTCTCAGGTAAAGTGTTAAAATATATAAAATGTTGATCTATCACAGCTATTCAATGAAGTGATTAATCAATTACAATAGCAGATCTTACCATGTATAATGAAGACGTTTTCTCTGAGTGGTCATTTCTGAAATTGCTGGGGACCTTTCAGATGTAGAATGGCTGGATCTGAAAGAAAGAAGAAAGAAAGACTTGCATTTATATAGCGCCTTTCACAACCTCAGGACATCTCAAAGTGCTTTGCAGCCAATGAAGTACTTTTGAAGTGAAGTCACTGTGAATTGTAGGAATATGAGAGAGAACCAGAATTAAAAAGTAACACCGTTGGTTAACAGCTAATGAGATGTATTAAACCACTGAAACTAGGGCACTGTTGAAACTCTCACTTGGAGTGGTCATATGACATTGCACATCCAAGTTGAAAGTTACCAAACCCACAGTCAGCTTTTACATAAATTAGGTTAAATTCAAGTTCCTCAATAAGGGATACCATATATTATGTATGTTAGACCCTTTGGAGTAAGAAGGAGGCATTTTAATATAACACACTATAAAGTAAGAAACATTCAATTATTAGTTTCTTTCTCAATCTCTTGTAAATGTTATTGTTTGTTATTGTTTACAATTTAAACTGTCATAATCAATTAATATTGAAGTTTTGGTCATATGTACATGTCATGTGAGCAAGCTGTGAGTGAGGAGCTTAATTTTTTTTAGACATATATAATTTTGCTCCAGACCTTCAAGACTTTTTTTCCAAGATTTCTGTAAGGATCCAATAAAGAGGTGTTACAATACAGGAAGCAAGTGACTCAAAGTGGCCAGTAGAATGGATTAGATACTGCCTTTTATCTCTGCAATCCAGGTTAAAATCCAGCTCAGACTAATGAGATTCAAGTTTCTGCTGGCTGCAAACATTCCATCTCAAATGAGCTTTGCCTAACTCAATCTTCTTCATAGAGGGCATGAATTAACAGCACAAAACAGCCTGGAATTCAGTACTAATTGGCATTAAAATTGACAATTTCACTTGAAGAGACCACATTGCTGCAGTAGGGTAGCTCTGTTGGTTTTGAGCAGAATAGAGAGAGTTTTAATCTTCATTTTACCCTGCAATATCTAACCTGGGAATGCTTGATACTGACACTGAGTGTAAATGATATGCACAAAAGTTCACACTCAAAGATGGCACAATCGATTTAAGAACCACAAATGGGTGACAGAGTGAAGATGGCCCATCATAAGGATTTGTAAATAAGAAGCAAAGTTTGAAAAGAGATTAAATAGGGCAAAATAATTGAAGAAGATCAGATTGTACAGCAAGACAAAAAAAAGGAAAATTGCAAACCAGAGGAATCTAAACTAAAATATCTGTATTAATGCAGATAAATAAAATTAGGGGCTGGAATCATTGGTTAAGATAGAAAGTAGTGGCATAATAGCAGTAACTGAAACATGGCTACAGATGGGTCAGGAATAGCAATTATATATATATATGGAAATTAAACCTTCGGGGGGGGGGATAGGGAATGGAAAAAGGAAGGAAGAGTAGTGATATTAATTAGAGATACCAACCGCTAGTAAGAATTTAAATAACCTGCAACGCCTGCGTGGTCCCTTTAAATAGCGCTGACGGGGGGGTCCTCCAGGCACTGTAAGACACGTTCAGATAGTCGGGGTTAAGACTGTGCGTTGAGTTGAGCGTTAACATAGAAACATAGAAAATAGGAGCAGGAGTAGGCCATTTGGCCCTTCGAGCCTGCTCCGCCATTCAATATGTTCATGGCTGATCCTCTATTCCAATATCATATTCCCGCTCTCTCCCCATACTCTTTGATGCCTTCTGTGTCTAGAAATCTATCTAGCTCATTCTTAAGTATATCCAGTGACTTGGCCACCAAGGCCTTCTGTGGTAGAGAATTCCACAGGTTCACCATCCTCTGAGTGAAGAAATTTCTCCTCATCTCAGTCCTAAATGTCCTACCCTGTATCCTGAGACTGTGACCCCTCGTTCTGGACCCCACAGCCAGGGGAAACATCCTCCCTGCATCCAATCTGTCTAGCCCAGTCAGAATTTTATATGTTTCAATGAGATCCCCTCTCATTCTTCTAAACTCGAGTCAATACAGGCCGAGTCGACCCAATCTCTCCTCATACAGCAGTCGTGCCATCCCAGGAATCAGTCTGGTGAACCTTCACTGTACTCCCTCTATGGGCAAGTATATCCTTTCTTAGGTAAGGAGCACAAAACTGCACACAATACTCCAGGTGTGGTCTCACCAAGGCCCTGTATAACTGCAGTAAGACATCCTTGCTCCTGTAATCAAATCCTCTTGCAATGAAGGCCAACATACCATTTGCCTTCCTAACTGCTTGCTGTACCTGCATGTTTGCTTTCAGTGACTGGTGTACAAGGACACCCAGGTCCCTTTGTACATCAACATTTCCCAATTTATCACCATTTAAATAATGCTACGCCTTTCTGTTTTTCCTTCTGAAGTGGGTAACTTCACATTTATCCACATCATACTGCATCTGCCATGTATTTGCCCACTCACTCAACTTGTCTAAATCGCCTTGAAGTCTCTTTGCATCCTCCTCACAACTCACGATCCCACCTAGTCATCAGCAAACTTGGGAATATTACATTTGGTTCCCTCATCCAAATCATTGATATATATTGTGAGTAGCTGGGGCCCAAGCACTGATCCCTACGGTACCCCACTAGTCACTGCCTGCCACCCCGAAAAAGACCCATTTATTCCTACTCTCTGTTTCCTGTCTGTTGACCAATTTTCAATCCATGCCAGTGTATTACCCCCAATCCCATGTGCTTTAATTTTGCACACTAACCTCTTATGTGGGACTTTATCAAAGGCCTTCTGAAAATCCAAATAAACCACATCCACTGGTTCTCCCTTATCTATTCTACCAGTTACATCCTCAAAAAACTCCAGTAGGTTTGTCAAACATGATTTCCCTTTCATAAATCCATGTTGACTTTGTCTAATCCCGTTGATATTTTCTAAGTGTCCCGTTATCACATCCTTTATAATGGTGGCTATCATTTTAAATCAGCATTGCACACTGATTGCACACATTTTGTCCCTACTTTACATGCTTCCAGCATTCGGTATTTGCGCATGCGTTAACTCCTATACCAAGATAGCGTATGCCGCACGTCATGCTGGAAATGTGCGTGCACAGCTAAGAAGCCATCTTGGATGTCGGAGAGGCCATGTAGCCTCGAAAGAAGATCAGAGAGGTGGAGAGGCGATCTTAAAAAGTTACATAAGATGGAAAACAGTATGAAAAAAGTTATCCCAGAATATTACTTTAATTTCATATTACTTTAAATTAAACTGTGGGAGTAGAACTAGGGGACATGGGTTCAAACTAGTAAAAGGTAAATTTAGGACTGATATCAAGAAATTCTTCATCACATAAAAATGATCAATGTGTGGAATAAACTTCCAGATAGAACCAAGATAGAGCCAAGAACCCTGGAATAATTTAGAAAACTATTTGATATACAATGAGAGGATATTAAGTTTTCTCTGGATGGACAAATTAAAATGGGAGAAATGGCCTGTAATTATGATCTTGTGATCTTATCTCCCGGACTTGATGCTTGCATTGGTCCATTACTGTGACAACAAGAATTTGCAGGACTACATTAGTAAATCAACTTTTTTTCTGTTGGCTTTCAGACATTTTTTCCAATGATTGCTCACATCCATAACTAAATAATTGTACTTTTACACGAACATCTACACAGATATTTAAGCCGCACAATACAGTAAACTTAATTACTAAAGGAAAGAAGAAAATGAAAAATATTCAGGATCCACCAGGTACAACACATATACATCAGCTTCCACATTATCATTTAAAAAATGCTCAACATCACGCCATTAATAACACAGATGCTCCAATGTCATGCTGTTATTAACAAAGACACTCAACGTTAGACTATCATTAACATTGACACTCCAGCATCACACTGCCATTAACAGGCACTCCAACATCACACTATCATTAACAAATACAGTCTAACATCATACTGCCATTAAAATACACACTCCAATACTTGTGTGGAGCATAAATGCCAGCATGGCAGGTTTCTGTGCTGTAGTTTCAATGTAATACCACACTGGCATAACACACAGATAATAGATGGTCATTTGACTTCAATAAATGGTACTTTAATACATAATAAAGGGTAAATTCAGCAATGCCAACATTGAGCTACACTCAAAGGGAGAGCTTGAAGTTGTAGTACAGGATTGCTGAATTTATCAGTAAATGTTAAAACTGCATTACTATGACTTCTTGCTTTGTTAAATTAACCTGGATGACATCTGTCTGTGAGCAGTTTCCTGACATTTACACTGTTAAATCTGGCTCTTTTCTCACAGTGGCATACCCATTGTTTTGTGGGTCTATGAGTTTGCCATCAGGACATGGGAATCAGATATAGAGGAGTGAGCAGCAGGAGCCAGCTCATGGAAGGTGATCTCTCAGAATTCAAACTAAACGGCATCAGTTTAAAACAAAAGCAAAATACTGTGGATGTTTGAAATCTGAATTAAAGTTCTTCTCTTTGTCAGATTTTCCATGCTTCCCTCCTCCTCTGCTACTCTGCTGTAACCACTTACACCTCCTCTGGACCCATCTTTTATTTCTTTACTTGTTCCATTACCGCTCCCTTTTGCCTTGCACCCTCCTCCCTTCATTTAATGTAAAGAATCTTACAACACCAACAATTTTATTTGAAAATCACAAGCTTTCGGAGATTATCTCCTTCGTCAGGTGAGCGTGGGACTCCTTGAACGTTTCGCATTTATAGTCAGAGAACAATACCTAGTGATCACAGACAATCCCTCCAACCACCCGTTGTCAAGGCAATCAAAGTGTTCAGACAGAGAGGTGTTATCTACAGGATCACCGAATACACAAACGGCCAGAACACAAGACAGAGAGAGAGAGGGAGAAACATCCGAAAGGAAGAGAAAGACAGAGAATGACCCGTTGTATTAAAAACAGATTTAAACAGATTAAAAACAGATCTGTTTTTAATACAACGGGTCATTCTCTGTCTTTCTCTTCCTTTCGGATGTTTCTCCCTCTCTCTCTCTCTGTCTTGTGTTCTGGCCGTTTGTGTATTCGGTGATCCTGTAGGTAACACCTCTCTGTCTGAGCACTTTGATTGCCTTGACAACGGGCGGTTGGAGGGATTGTCTGTGATCACTAGGTATTGTTCTCTGACTATAAATGCGAAACGTTCAAGGAGTCCCATGCTCACCTGACGAAGGAGATAATCTCCGAAAGCTTGTGATTTTCAAATAAAATTGTTGGACTATAACCTGGTGTTGTAAGATTCTTTACATTTGTCAACCCCAGTCCATCACCGGTGCATCTCCACATCATGCCTTCATTTAATCACTCGGGCCCTCCACCCTATCACAGACCCTCCCCTTTGTTCTTTCCTCCCCCCTCTTTTCCCTGGCTCTGTACTTGCTTAAAGCCTGTTAATCTCCAACATCTTAAAAAGTAATCGACCTGAAAAGTTAACTCCATTTCTCTCTCCACAGATGCTGCCTGACCTGCTGAGTGTTCTCCAGCATTTTCTGTTTTTATTTTAGCACCAGTTTAAAGGCAACTACATATTAAACCCTAGAGCTATGTGGACAAGATATCTTGTCTGGCAACGATAGGTTGCTGGCACCATCAAACATATCAATCGTTGAGGTGGTTGAAACTGTGATGGCAAAGTGGCAATTTTCAGACTATTTGGCCTCATCTGGCAGAAAGACCACCTTTCGCAACTGGTTTTCAGCTAATCAGAAGCCATTTTATTTTTTTTAAATGTGGGGCATTCTCCAAAAGGACCGATGGTATAAGACATAGAGCATTATAAAATATATTTGAACTTTTTTTAAGTAAAAAAAATGTGGAAATGTAGGAAATTTTATATTAGCCAGAGGAAAAAGGTGAAGATAAAAAATAATGCAGAATAGAGAAAAGGCGAGAACATGGGAGAAAAGATAATAAGAGGGTGTGACCACGTAAAATGGTAAAATTTTAAAATTTTTAATCATTCTACCTTTCAAGATGACTCTGCTGGATACATCAGTGAGTAACTAAGCTGTAAACACCAGAAAGGTCACAGGCTCAATCCCTAATCTAGGCCAAGTTTGCCGATCTCAGCCAAGGCTGCAGTAGATGTGTTACAATCGGCCTCAGTACTGCTGAGCTGGAGTGAATAAAATTGGCTAGGGTTCCGACAGCTAATCGATATCCAGAAACTGCATTAAGGTTGCTCCTGAGCCATCATGGCATTGTTTTAAATGGTTCTGCTACACTCTTGGATCCACCTTCATTGCCACTGGCGGTCCTGCCTGATGTTTGTGATGCCTCAGATTGAACTTCTGTGGGTCTAGTTAGCACAAATTGCTTCTAATTCTCTGCCTCTGTACTTTGAAGAGTCTCAGCGTGCAAGGAAGCAACTGAGAGGGGATCTTATGGAGGTTTAAAGATGGTAAACAGCTTCAAAAATGTAAATCTGGAGCAGGCGAAGAAGAGTGTTTCTGTGTCACTGTGATAATTATAAACAATTTTAAAACAATTCAACGATCAGATTTAGCAAAAATCTCTCCCCATGAAATGAGGGGAAACCCCTGCAATTTTTTCTACAATCTTCTGCTATACAAATGATGGAATGTTGGGTGTATCTGCAGATTAATTCATGACAAATTAGTTGGCAGGGATTTCCTCAGAGCTGGCACTGTATTTTCGCAGGAAGTTACATCATCGAGTCTAGAAACAGACCATTCGGCCCTATTGGTCTTTGCCAGCGTTTATGCTCCACACAAGCCTCCTCCCACCCCTCTTCATCTAACCCTATCAGCATATCCTTCTATTCCTTTTTCCCTCACACGCGTATCTAGCTTCCCCTTAAATGCATCTATGCTATTCGCCTCAACTATTCCTTGTGGTGGCGCGTTTCACATTCTTACCACTTTTTGGGTAAAGAAGTTTCTCCTGAATTCATTATTGGATTTATTAACGACAATCTTATATTTATGACCTCTGGTTTTGGACTGTCCATAAGTGGAAACATTTTTTCTATGTTTACCCTATCAAACCCTATCATTATCTTAAAGACCTCTCTCAGGTAACCTCTCAGCCTCCTCTTTTCTAGAGAAAAGAACCCCAGCCTGTTCAGCCTTTCCTGATAAGGATATCCTCTCAGTTCTGGTATCATCCTTGTGAATCTTTTTTGCACCTTCTCCAGTGCCTCAATGTCCTTTTTATAATATGGAGACCAGAACAGTGCACAGTACTCCAAGTGTGGACTAACCAATGTTCTATATAACTTCTTTGCTTTTCAATTCTATCCCTCTAGAAATGAAACCCAGTGCTTGTTTTGCTTTTTTTAATGGCCTTATTAACCTGTGCTGTTACTTTTAGTGATTTGTGAATGCGTACCCCGAGATCCCTTTGTTCTTTTAACCCATTTAGACTCTTATTATCCAAGCAGTATGTGACCTCTTTATTCTTCCTACCAAAATGCACCACCTCACACTTATCTGTATTGAAATTCATTTGCCAATTACATGCCCGTTCTGTAAGTTTTTTAATAGCTTCTTGTATTTTGTTGCATTCTTCCTTTGTGTTAACTACATCCCCCCAATTTGGGGTCATCAGCAAATTTTGAAATTGTGCTTCCGTTCCTGAGTCCAAATTGTTAATGTAAATTTGAACAACAGTGGTCCTAGCACTGATCCTTGTGGAACACCACTTTCCACCTTTTGTCAGTCTGACTAGCTACCCTTAACATCTACTCTCTGTTTTCCGTTTTGTAGCCAGATTGCAATCCATTCTGCCAACTGTCCCCTGACTCCACATGACCTTACACATGAGACTACGATGAGGTGCCTAACCAAAGGACTTTTGAAAATCCAAATATATTACACCTACTACATTACCTTTGTCTACTTTTTCTGTTACTTCTTCAAAGAATTTAATGAGGTTGGTCATGCATGACCTTCCCTTTTGAAATCCATGCTGACTACTCTTCACTCTTTATTATATTTTCGGTTTGTAGATGTTCTTCAATTACATCTTTGAGTAAAGATTCCAATATCTATCTAACCACCGATGTTAAGCTAATTGGTCTATAGTTCCCTGGACTTGTTCTATCTCCCTTTTTAAATGTAGGAATTACATTAGCTCTCTGCCAGTCTTCTGGCACGATTCCCTTTTCTAATGAATTTTTATATACATGTAATGGTGTCTTTGCTATCTCTTCCCTAACATCTTTTAATATGCGTAGATGCAATCCATTCGGACCAGGAGTTTTATCCTCTCTAAGATTGATTAGTTTATTAATTATCTCCTCCCCCTTTCTATCTTAAATGTCTTTACATCATTTTTGTTCTTTTCTACTAATGTCATGCCCACCTTGTTAGTTTCCCTGGTAAATACTGAGACAAAGTAACAATTCAAGATTGTGTGCCGGAAACCCCATTTATACGTGTAAACGGGGTTATCGGCAAACTTACAGCGGCAGAACAGAAGCATCTCTGAGGAAGTTCCCGCCTATTGCACTTTCAGTGTAACTACATGTTATAGCCTATATTCAATGTTAGCTTTTTTGAAGCTTTTGATCAACTATTGCCAGTTTTGTGGGTTGTCATCTATGGACTAAATGGGTTGGACTTTACAACAATCAGACACAAACTCACTCCCTCTCTTTTTGCAAGAGGAATCCGGCTCACAACAACTAGGAGAGGATCAGTACACTCAGATGGAAGAACTACCTCCCATTTCTACTCAATCCTCACTGTCATCGGGGTCTTCCACATCAGATGGCAGAAGATCATTCTGTGTAGACTCTATTTGCTGTCCCTGTTGCATAGTAAAATTGTGCAGAATGCAGAAGGTGACCACAATCTGAGACAATCTTTGTGGGCTGTACTGCAGAAAGCCTCCAGACTTGTCCAGGCAGTGAAAGCATTGTTTGAGCAGTCCAATATTCAGCTCGATGATCACAGAATCACAGAAAGTTATGGCACAGAAGGAGGCCATTTGGCCCATTGTTTCCATGCTGGAATGGTTCTAGTGATCCAGTGGCTCAGGTTGTATCTCCATTCAGCCAGAAAACATGGGTTTCATAGAAGTGTCATAAACCAGATATTAAGTGTAAATGAGCCCTAATCGCCAAGCAGCCAGCCTCTGATTGCTGAGTTGAGTCAAACAGTAGTGGAATGGTGGGCTATGCAATATGTAGGCATCGTCACAGCTGCCAGGAAAGTGGTCTGTATTAACTTTCACTGCCACAGGCAATGCATGGCCAGCCAGGTCTGTGACAGCCTCTGTAAAGAAACTTAGCCTGGGCCTATAGACCCTATGGGCAGGATAAGGATGCCTGCGGGCAGCCCTCCTCCTTTGTGGTCTCCTCACAGCCCAGTTGCAGCCACCTGAGGATCCCCAGCCTACCACTGTTGCGGCTGCTCCTCTACCTCCTCCTCTTACCACAGTTGAGTGGCCAGGATGACTCCCATGTTGAGCACTGTGCAGTTCCTCTATGAGCTTCTTGAAGGTTTTGAGCAGAATAAAGCAGAAAGACAGTGATTTCCAAGGCATAAATTCTGAAAAAAATCCAGTCAGGTGAATTGCAAATAGATTCCAATGAGCTGAATACTTGCAGATGAGTGCCCCTTCAAGTAGTGCTACCAAATGACGTTTCCAGCCTGCACTGCCCAGTACTACTAGTCGGGTCCAGCAATGTGTGTTACTTACGCTTTTTCAGCCAAAAAGGACATTGGGGTCCTATTGACATTATAGGAGCCCAATTTGGATACTGTAATGAGGTTGCTGCCTACTTCTGGTAGACGTCTGGGCCATCCTTCTGAAGGCCCTCAATAAAATGGTGGTGGGCAGCTCGGGAGTGGAAATGGAGTGGTAAATACAGCACCACGATTTTCAGAGTGCTACTGTCTCATTCCTGCCCATTGGAGGCAGTTAAAATTGACCCCAATGTTTTCAAGGGAGGAGGAGGGGAGAAAGTTGCAGAAAATGGGTTAAATTACATAAAGTTACCCTGTCACCTGAGTGGTACTACCATTGTGTAGTTGGAGCTTGCTTCAGAGTCAGTGGGGCCGATATTCGCCTCTTTTGTGGGTGGGAACAGGGAAATATTGCAGGGATAATGGCAGTGCACTGAGTATCGTCAGTTCCTGTTGCAAATCTGCCCACCTTCATATCTGGTCCTGGAAATGGGCGGCCAGAGCACCCTTCTGTTTCAGGCACGTGCTTCATTAAGGTATGCAAATCCAGCTCCTATGACATCATTAGGATCTTGATCCAATTTTCAGGTACCAATGGGTGGACCATGCACCATACACACTCTGCCCATTGGTACTTGGCAAAGAGCAGCCTAACGAGCTGTTCTTAAAGTGACCGCTGCAGACTGCTCAAAAAAACAGTAAGTAAAAGTTTTTAGCATGATTTTTGTGGAGTCAGGAGGAGCATGAATGTTGCCGGTCCCTCCATGACCCCTTCCGGGATTGCCTTGCCCTTCAAGACTCCGATGGAATCGGACACATGAAAGTTCACTGCAGTGTGTGAACTGAAAAATTAAAACATGGATGACCCAGGAAGACTGGAATTCCCCAGAACTGCTGACAGGCTCAGAATTAAATCTAAAATATCAAATTAGGAAGTTTAAGGGTCAATCTAAATTATGAATTTGACCCAATTATAATGCGAGAAGCATTGCCTAGAAATTATGGTGCGCAATATTAATATGTGGATGCTTAAGACTAACGCCTCCATTAATACAAAAAAAATTAGTGGACAAAATAATGTCATAGAAATAGATTAAGCATCCTTATGTTAATATTGTACACCATAACTTCTAAGCTCATGTGTCTAATGTTTCACTACATTTGGAAAAACACCTTGAGTTGACATATAACTTTGTTAATTTATAATGTCCTATATATGAGGGCACAAATCTAGTATTTCATTGGTTTATGGAAAATAAATTGAAAACACCTTTGAACTATGGACAATTTAAGGAATGTTAATTCGGTCATCAAAAAAGTAGAAGGGACAGAAGAGGAGAATTTGATAAAAAGGGCAATTTCTGTCTTCAGGAATAAACGGTTCAGGGCTGACTTTAACTTTCTGCAGTGGCACAAAATGGAGGTAAGTTAGGATGGGGGGGGGGGGGGGCAGGGGGAGGTGATCAGGAGAGTGGACCGGTAGCAGCCCACAGTTGTCTTGTGGAGCCAGGGGGAGCACTCCTGCTCCTTGGTAGTTTGGAGCCTTTTTTTGAGTGGCCTCTGGATCGCTAGTTAGGCTGCTCAAGACCTGGAAATGCGAGTTGGAGCTTAAGCATCACAAGCTCTGACTAGGGTAAACCAATTTAGGAGTCTGGGTGTAAGATGAATGCAGGAGCCTCATTTCAATGTTGAAATTAGGCTAACGTTGATTTCAGGCGGCCACCAGGGCCACCTGAAAAATGGCCCCGACCAATTTGGCAGTGGCACAAACTCCTGTGCAGATCAGGCACGGGCATCGGCACTACTAAATTGGTTATTGTTGCGCCCCTTTTCGGGCTATAAAACAGATGCAATAATGAAGGATTGAAGGGTCTAGACAAAGTAAAGAAAGAAAAACTGTTCCCACTGGTGGAAGGGTTGCGAACCAGAGGACACAGGTTTACAGTGATTGGCAAAAGAACCAAAGGCGACATGAGGAAAAGCTTTTTTACACAGCGAGTGGTTAGGATCTGTGTAAGATTGTACCCTTCTTGCCCAGTAGTATAGCGAGCAAGTGGAGTTACTATAATGATATTTTGTTTTTATATGACCTTTTATATAATTTTGTGTGACCAAATGCTATGGTGCTGGATGTATAAACCATGTAGGACTGATATCAGAGCTGGGAGCTCTTAAAACTATCAACTTGCAAGGAAAGCTTGGATACACGAACAAATGAATGGATGAAACAATATTCACATTCCTGACTTAGTTAGTCAGATGCTGGTTAGTCGTAAATAATGGAACCTTACAGGCTGGTCCATAAGACCTGGCCTGGAATTTGAAGGAATCAGGGGAGGCTGGGGGAACCATGGATTCCCAGCCTTGACACAGAGGCAGGACCAGATAAGGTGAGGCAAAATCAGTCTTAAGCCACTGTGTAAACTCATGATTGGTTAAGACCAGAGGTGGGACACAAGCTGCTTCTGCAGACCCCTGAAAGATGGAAGATAACAGGGAGGCTGACCCCTTTTTCTCAAAGAAACAAAGAACTTGAGGCACCATTGGATACCTCACCCTTTTAGGAGACCTCAATAGGGCAAGGGCCCATGTCAATAGCTAACCCTGGGTCCACCCCCAGAAATGGTGTAAATGGAGTACCCCGCATGGATAATGGGTTGTAGAGACTTAGCAGGAATAACGTAACTATGACTGACTTTTGAGGCCCACCAAACAGCGAGAAGAGGCTCCAGGCGGAGCAGGACTGAGGACAAGGAGTCCAAGAGGTCACCCCAGGTGAGGCAGAAGATGTGTGCATCGACAGGGATATCCAAGGCAAGGTGGAAAGCAAGCTTTCTTCAAGACTTCTGAGGTGGATACAACTCTACCCAGTGCAGGCCGGTGATATAATCTCTTGCTCTGCATTGTATACCACTGCCCCAACACTACGTGTGTTGGTCCTTTTGTGAATTTCAATAAAACACCTTTTTACCAAACATAGGCCCAACCATCTTCAGCTGCTTCATCAATGACCTTCCCTCCATTATAAGGTCAGAAATGGGGTTGTTCACTGATGATTGCACAGTGTTCAGTTCCATTCGCAACCCCTCAGATAATGAAGCAGTCCGAGCCCGCATGCAGCAAGACCTGGACAACATCCAGGCTTGGGCTGATAAGTGGCAAGTAACATTCGTGCCAGACAAGTGCAAGGCTATGACCATCTCCAACAAGAGAGAGTCTAACCACTTCCCCTTGACATTCAACGGCATTACCATTGCCAAATCCACCACCATCAACATCCTGGGGGTCACCATTGACCAGAAACTTAACTGGACCAGCCATATAAATACTGTGGCTACAAGAGCAGGTCAGAGGCTGGGTATTCTGTGGCGAGTGGCTCACCTCCTGACTCCACAAAGCCTTTCCACCATCCATTAGGCACAAGTCAGGAGTGTGATGGAATACTCTCCACTTGCCTGGATGAGTGCAGCCCCAACAACACTCAAGAAGCTCGACACCATCCAGGACAAAGCAGCCCGCTTGATTGGCATCCCATCCACCACCCTAAACATTCACTCCCTTCACCACCGGCGCACTGTCGCTGCAGTGTGTACCATCCACAGGATGCACTGCAGCAACTCGCCAAGGCTTCTTCGACAGCACCTCTCAAACCCGCGACCTCTACCACCTAGAAGAACAAGAGCAGCAGGCACATGGGAACAACACCACCTGCACGTTCCCCTCCAAGTCACACACCATCCCGACTTGGAAATATATCACCGTTCCTTCATCGTCGCTGGGTCAAAATCCTGGAACTCCCTTTCTAACAGCACTGTGGGAGAACCTTCACCACACGGACTGCAGCGGTTCAAGAAGGCGGCTCACCACCACCTTCTCAAGGGCAATTAGGGATGGGCAATAAATGCTGGCCTCGCCAGTGACGCCCACATCCCATGAACGAATTTTTTTTTAAAATTGGATTCAGGTCAATTACCGGCAACTGAGAATGAAATCTCACATCTGGAATGCACTGCCTGAAAGGATGATGGAAGCAGGGCCAATTGTGGCCATCAAAAAGGAATTAGATAGGTACCTGAAGGAGAAAATTTTGCAGGGCTACGGGGAAAGAGTGGAGGAGTGGGGCCAGCTGGATTGCTTTTGCAGAGTGCCGGCGCAGGCTCGATGGGCTGAATGGCCTCCTTCTGTGCCGTAACCATTCTATGATTCTATGTTAAATTTAGACCCCGATGTGTAACCACTTCAATTGAAGTAGGCAGTGAGATGAAAATTTATAATTATGATGAGTGCTACTTGCCAACTCTGCTTTGAGCATAACAACAAATCAAAGCTAAACCTGCACTTGATTATTCACTTAAAATGTGCACATTCCTGTGTCAAGTCCATTCGTAATGTTGCAAGGTTGATTCAGGAAGGTTGCAAAGAAATGCTGAGGCCTCTACTGGTGGGCTTTTAAAACTTAGGGGGTGAAATTCTTCCCGCTGATAAATTTAGTACAAATTCTGCCCCATCTAGCCCAACAAAGGAATGTTTCTGACTTACCCTTTGGGCCTTCTTCTTCCTACCTGACAGCTTTCGACCTGCTTTCATCTGGAGGGAAATCCGCGGCGGCTTCGACACTCAGGCCCGTATCAAAATGCAATCAGGGAGGGGCCCCAATTTGCATAAATCGATGAAGCTCCCACCTACCTAAGACCGACGCCTCAGCCGCCTGCAGAACCCTGCAGGTTAAGATCGCAGGCAGCGGGAAAGGGGTGAGTTCTTAGCGGGTAAGCAGCCTGCTCAGTTTAACTGCCCATCCGCCTGGTTTCTGCTGAGAGTGTAGTGGTTAAAATTGACCCCATGTCCTCTGATTCAATCACCTAACTTTGGCAGCTTTGAATTAAGGATGAGGAAACCTGAGCTAGGAGATGAGAGAAGAAAACTACAAGAAAAAAAAACACAAAGAAAAGAAAACAAATTTTGTTAAATTATATTTGTAGCTTATTCACGATGTCTTATTTAACGCAACATGGGGTCGACTTCCAACTTGCCACCTAGATCAGTGGAGATGAATGTAAGGAGTCTTACAACACCAGGTTATAGTCCAACAGTTTTATTTGAAATCACAAGCTTTCGGAGGCTTCCTCCTTCGTCAGGTGAGTGTAGGATTCCATAAAGGTATAGCATATATAGTCAGAGAACAATGCCTGGTGATTACAGATAATCTTTCCAACTGCCCGTTATCAAAGCAATCAAAGGACTTGAATGGTGTTCAGACAGGGAAACATTACATACAAGACTACCGAATACACAAACGGTCACAACACCAAGACAGAGAGAGAGAGAGGCAAACACACACCCGAAAGGCAGAGAAAGAGATAGAATGACCAGTTGTATTAAAAACAGATAACTTTTTTTCGCTGGTGGGGTTACGTGTAGCGTGATATGAACCCAAGATCCCGGTTGAGGCCATCCTCATGGGTGCGGAACTTGGCTATCAATTTCTGCTCGACGATTTTGCGTTGTCGTGTGTCTCGAAGGCCGCCTTGGAGAACGCTTACCCGAAGATCGGAGGCTGAGTGTCCTTGACTGCTGAAGTGTTCCCCGACTGGGAGGGAACCCTCCTGTCTGGTGATTGTTGCGCGGTGTCCGTTCATCCGTTGTCGCAGTGTCTACATGGTCTCGCCGATGTACCATGCTCCGGGGCATCCTTTCCTGCAACGTATGAGGTAGACAATGTTGGCCAAGTCACAGGAGTATGAACCATGTACCTGGTGGGTGGTGTCCTCTCATGTGATGGTGGTATCTGTGTCGATGATCTGGCATGTCTTTCAGAGGTTGCTGTGGCAGGGTTGTGTGGTGTTGTGGACGCTGTTCTCCTGAAAGCTGGGTAATTTGCTGCGAACGATGGTCTGTTTGAGGTTAGGTGGCTGTTTGAAGGCGAATAGATGAGGCGTGGGGATGGCCTTAGCGAGGTGTTCATCGTCATCGATGACATGTTGAAGGCTGCGAAGAACATGGCGTACTTTCTCCGCTCCGGGGAAGTACTGGACGACGAAGGGTACTCTGTTGGTTGTGTCCCGTGTTTGTCTTCTGAGGAGGTCTATGCGATTTTTTGCTGTGGCCCGTCGGAACTGTCGATCGACGAGTCGAGCGTCATATCCCGTTCTTACAAGGGCATCTTTCAGCATCTGTAGGTGTCCATCGCAGCTTCTATAGCAGGTGGTTGATCCGCAGTGTCAGTTTTACGTCTGTGAGGCAAGTTGAAAATCTATCCCCTTATATTTGATCAGAACAGAGAAGGAACAGAATTGCTTCAGATGGATACAGTGGTAAATGATAACCCAACTACTGCTTGCACCAACTACTACATGGACTACTACATGTAACCCCAGGCAGTCTGACACATCTCCAATATCCATATGAACCACTTTTTAGCTCCTTGTCTTTTGTTGTCAAGGTCACACCTGGCCTGTGAGAGCTGCTCAAATCAGACCATTTCACAGGGCTGTCATGGTGAATCTAGACTCAAGTATGATATTGCTGTTGAGACCACTTTGAATGGAGGCTGTGCTTTGATGGTAATTGTTCTTGGTACCTATAAAGAATTTGAAATATTGTTTTGCTTTTAATTAAAGACTGAGGTCATGCCTTTTGGAACTAGATCAGTTTGGTTCACTGATTTGAATTGCTAATGACTGCATCAATGCAAATTGGTTCTCTGTAATCTGCATAAGCTACTTGCTTGTCCATTATGAATATCTTATTAAAAATGCTTATGTCTGGAAACCTGTAAAAGGAGTAGGCCATGTCGACAAAATGTATTCTAGGTAATCTGATCTTGTACATTGTTTAATTGAATTTAAGTAGAACGCCGTTGTTTGTCAGTTCAGAAAGCCATTTACCAGCAATTACAATTGCTAATCAAAAACATGAGTCATTCTTTGATTTGGCCTGAGATAAGCAATGACTATGATTTCCTTGATGTGGAGATGCCGGTGATGGACTGGGGTTGACTATGATTTCCTTGTTGAGGGATAAGGCATGATAAGATATACTGAAGGTAGTGCTGGAAGACGATGACTGGTGAAATTTGTCATTCAGAAACAATATTTTCCAACAACTGTTAGTCTTTCTTTTTAGATGCAAAAAACATTCTTTCAATGGGTGTTTAATACCCACTTTTCTGAAACAAGATTGATCGTGTAGAATTGAGACTAAATTCAAGCAAATTACTGCAAGTGCAGTAATTATTAGTCCTCAGGTCACACAACTCTGCAAGAGCACATTTATTGAAACAATAAAGCCTCTGGATCGCAAGGGAGGAGAGGGTAGAATTTCTGCAGGGGGGGTCAACGCTCTCCCACTGGAAACCACAGAGAAATAATTTATATAATTTTTCTGCGGTTTCTGCTGACGCTATGGCAAGAGATTAGGGAATTACCGGCACAGGTCTCTTGATGGAAATTACGAAAACCAGAAATGCTAACAGCAAATATTATATTGTAATTATTTTGTCTCCGAACAGCTACATCATTTGTCCGAATTGTTGAGAATATCATTGTTTTGTAACATCACATGGTAACATCCCCATTCGGCTCAATAATCTTTATGATGAGATTCTATGCTGTGTTGGTAAAAGGAGCCCTGGCCAATGTGGTGGGGAAGACATGTTCTTCTGAATGACAAAACCTAGTCAAGGAGTTAAATACTAAATAATTTGGGTGTGTGTCCAAGAATAAGTGAATTTCTCCATGAGAAGCAACATGTTAGTGCGATGGTAATACAATTCATCCAATTACCAAAGGCACTGTTGACTGTCAATGCAGCATGTATCTTAGTTAAGAAAGTAGTCATCAATTCTAAACTTCTACCAAGAAAACAACAGGAATACCTATTCTGCCCTATTTTCAGCACACACTGGAGTAAGCCCTAAAAGCCCTACACGATCAGCTTTTATCCTTACCATACTTGCTGCATTAACATGTTCAGACCTTTACAAAGACCTTTCAGTCCAAATTCAGGAGTGAAATGAACCAATACTTCTGAACTTCAAAGGAATCTGTCCTTTTGTACAGAACTGTTTTGAGAAGCTTTCCAAATGTTGCTGCCCCACTGCATTTGTAATAGCAAGGTGATGATTCAGGTCGCAATAGCCTGTAGAGAGTGTATGAAAAATCAGCTGAAGTGGGGGACCATGAAGGCACTTTCCAACTTGCTGGTGTATTCCCAATGATACCAACTTCCTTGCAATGTATTACATGGAAGCTTACCAATTTTTCTGGGATTGGATTATTTATTTGTGCGGTGATTTGTAAAATTTAAAGAAATGGTTGTTCATTTATTGGCGATCCTCTGTAACCCAGATGAATTTCAAATTGTACCAGTGTTCAAAAAAGCACAAAGAAACTGAAACATTTTGCAGCTTAGGAAAACAACATGGAAACACAGGAGGTTAGAATTTCCACAATATCTTTTATAGAAATATGGCAGATTTTCAACAGACATTTGAGGTGGAACTCAGAAATGCCTTGTTGTCTGGGTGACAGGCTTTATAGATATCCTCTTCCTGAACCATCGTGCCTAGTTAAAAAAAAGTTTAATGATGGTAACTCAGAATGGTTTGGTCTGCAAGAGGAGCTTTATTGTAGGTTAAATTTCTTCACAGTGATTTTCATATAATAAAATATAACCACGTCTACTGATCTATGGTGTTAGGAACATAGGAACAGGAGTAGGCCATTTATCCTCTCTAGCCTGTTCTGCCATTCAATGAGATCATGGCTGATCTGTGACCTAACTCCAGCCTCCTTAGCCCCATATCCCTTAATACCTTTGGTTAACAAAAATCTAAAAATCTCAGATTTAAAATTAACAATTGAGCTAGCATCAACTGCCATTTGCGGAAGGGAGTTCCAAACTGCTACCACCCTTTGCGTGTAGAAGTGTTTCCTTTTGGAGTGAAAGTCCTGGCTCTAATTTTTAGTCTATGTCCCCTAGTCCTAGACTCCCCAACCAGTGGAAATAGTTTCTCTCTATCTGTTCCCCTTAATATCTTGAAAACTTTGCTCAAATCACCCCTTAATCTTCTAAATTCCAGAGAATACAACCCTAGTTTGTGTAATCTCTCCTTGTAATTTAACTCTTGGATCATTCTAGTAAATCTACGCTGCACTCCCTCCAAGGCCGATGTATATTTCCTAATGTGTGGTGCCCAGAACTGAACACAGTACTCCAGGTGTGGTCTAACCAGGGCTTTGTAAAGCTGTAGCATAGCTTCAACCCCCTTGTATTCTAGTCCTCTAGGTATAAAGGCCAGTATTCCATTAACCTTTTTGATTATTTTCTGTGCCTGTCTATGACATTTTAATGATCTATGTACATGGACCCCTAAGTCTCTTTGGACCTTCACTATTTTGAACTTTTCACCATTTAGAAAGTACTCTGATCTATCCTTTTTGGGTCCAAAGTAGATGACCTCACACTTGCCTACATTGAAATCTATTTGCCACAGTTTTGCCCATTCACTTAATCTATTAATATCTCTGTAATTTTATGCTTCCATCTACACTGCTTACAATGCTGCCTATCTTTGTGTCATCAGGAAACTTGGATATGTGGCTCTCTATCTAAGTTGTTAATAAATACAGCGAATAGTTGAGACCCCAACTCCTATGGACACCACTAGTGTCACCCTGCCAATTTGAGTACCTGCTCATTATCCCTCCTCTCTGTCTCCTGCCGTTCAGCCAGTTTCCTAACCAGGTCAATAATTTTTACTCAATTCCATGAGCTTCAACTTTAGCTAACAGTCTCTTATGAAGGACCTTATCGAATGCCTTCTGGAACTTCATAGATATTCCCCTGTCCACTACTTTAGTCACCTCTTCAAAAAATTCAATCAGGTTCGTCAGGCATGATGTACCCTTCACAGATCCATGCTGGCCCTCTCTGATCAGCTGAAAATTTTCAAGGTGTTCAGTCACCCTATCCTTAATTATAGACTCTAGTAATTTCCCGACAACAGATGTTAGGCTAACCGGTCTGTAATTCTCTGGTTTCCCTCTCTCACCTTTCTTAAATAGCAGAATTCCGTGTTCATGGAAAAGTGGGTGAAATTGTGAAATTCGCTCCTCCAAGAACTGGGAAAAGTCTATAGAATGAAAATGGGAAATTGGTTTATTCAATCTCTACAAAGCAACAGCTCTAATTATGAGCAGTTGGAATTGTGGAATGCGATGCCCAAAACTCCGCAAAAACCCACATAATAAGTTATTCAGTCACCATAAATCAGTGGCCATCAAAGCGACTATTATATGTTGTAGGAAATCTCAAAACCACCCTTCCATTAGCAATGTGAGAATGTCATTATGCAAAGCACATTCAAAACAGCATAAAGTATCTTGCACGACACTTTGTGCAGACAATGCCTTTTTGATTAACAAATGCATGCTGTGACTCTACAGCTCCACTTGTTTTGAAAATGACAACGTAAAAAATTCATGATCAGAAAACATCTGTAAAACTGCAGTACAAATCCATCAAAGTCTAATTGCCTATCTCTCTACAAATGTGGAGTAATTTTTATCATCTGTTTAAATTATGGGTATTAAAAAACAAAACAGTTTGAATAATTCATAACCATATTGATGGTGATGATGAAAGGTCATTGACCTGAAACTTTAACTCTGGTTCTTTCTCCACAAATGCTGCAGATCTGAATTTTTATTTCAGATTTCCAACATTTGCTGTATTTTGCTTTTGATTTAGCAGTCACCACACAGACTGCAGCGGTTCAAGAAGGCAGCTCATCACCACCTTCTCAAGGGCAATTAGGGATGGACAATAAATGCTGGCCTTGCCAGCGACGCCCACATCCCATGAACGAATAAAAAAAAATACTGAAGCCTATACAGATGATGAAGTTGGTTTTGGCTTGTGGGATGTCCCTCTACTGCTACACAATTAGATCCCCGCAGTTCATTAAAACTAACCTTTTTGGTACAGTTATGACACGGCAATGAATGCTAAACATAATGGGCCGGAAATTGTTTTTAAAACAACGGTGAGCCTAACAGTGCTCACTGTTATAAATGGCGAAATTGAAGAGCAAGTTCCGGCGACTGCACATAGGCAAACGCAGAAATCCGAAACTTCCTCTTCCTGGTTCACCGGTGATCTATCAGCTTCATGTTAAAGGGACCTCGCGGCTGCAATCAATGGACCAGCGCCAACTTGCTGTACTTCCCAGCTGGAAACTAATTAATCTCGCCACAAAACCGGTACGCTAAGTTTTTTTTTAGGTCTAAACTAAGTCTTAACAGCATGGTAAATATTAATGACTGCCAATCAACCTCCCTGACACTAAAAATTAACTTTTTAAAATGTGGAGTCTCATTACTATTGATTTTAATAGATTTTGGACATGAAAAGAAAAATTTTTGAATTAAAAACTTTTTAAAAGAAAAATTTCTTTCTGTCTCTTTTATCTGAGTCTTTTAATCTTTCCCTCTCTTTATTTCGCTTTCTCTATCTCATTTTATTGTACATTTACGAACGTTGTCTGGCACTTCCTTGTTCGTCTGCGCAGTTGTGAATGAACTGCACTTCCTGGTTCGCACTGCGTGGCTTGCTTCAAGCTGATTGGTTGAGGGACATTAGAGATCCTTTCACCACTCACACAGCCCGGGAAAGAACAGTGATGTCTTTTGAACTCGCAGTTTAAGGAAGTTGCCGCTAAAAAGAACTTAGCGTGTGATTTTAAATCTAATGAGTGGAGAGCACCGCTGTTTCGCCACTCGGAGCAATTTCCAGCCCATTGGCTGAGTGTTTAATATTTTTTCTTATTCTATTGGTCACCACAAAGCAACCACTATCCATGGTCAAGAAGACAGATGGGTCTCAGGGCTCTGCTTGAATACAGTAACAAGAGGAATGGATATGTAAAAACCACGTGAGGTAACCCTCTTCCTATGATTTTTGCCTATCTTGCTGTGGCAATGCACGTGGCCTCATCTGGGCTCCTCTTTACAGCACAGGATTGAGATCAGGGAACAACTCAGCATTTTTGTTTGTAATCACATTCCTGAACCTGCCTATGGTCCCAGCCGACATATTGAAATGGCCATTGACTAACTGACATCAATTTTTAAATTAATGTATATGCTGCCTCCATTGTAAATGATATTGCTAATCAGAACTGGTCCAGAAACACACCTACATACTGCCCATTCATGCATACAGTCACAAAGCTGTCGATTATATTAATAAGCCCCATTTACAGGTATCACAAGATTCAAGGGCTGATTTTACGAATGCGTGCTCCCAGCGTGGAGTGTGTATCAGGAAATTGCAGGTGTGCTCCTCATAATTTTCCATCCATTTAAATCAATGGACAGAATATCATGGGGAGCGCGCCCGCAGTTTCCCAATATCCGCACCCGGGGTTGGGACTCCGCACCAGGAATGTGCATTTGTAAAATTAGCCCCTAAATTTAAACGAGTCAGCCTTACAGATTCTGACTTTTAAAAATAATTTATCCTGAAAATGCTGCATACAGGGAAAGTTCTGCAATTTTATTTTCTGTACTGAAGTAAAACTCCAGCATGCATATCCATCCATCTCCATATCTCTGCAAGTCAAACACAAAATGCTGGTCAGGCAGCATCTGTGGAGAGAGGAAGGTAGGGTTAACATTGCAGGTCGATGACCTTTAAGATCATCGACCTGAAACGTTAATCCTATCTTCCTTTCTCCATGGATGCGTGCCTGACTTGCTTAATGTTTCCAGCACTTTTTGTTTTGTTTTAATTTCAGATGTCCAGCATTTGCAGTATTTTACTTTTGTTTTTGCTGCAATTCAACCCTGGTTGCTATCCACTGATTGCATTTCCTTGGTCACAGCAACATTGTGTTCCACTGGAGTAATGGAATAACTCTGTACTTTTATTTCTGTCAACCCATCCATTCTTCTTTAGTTCTTTTACCAAGGAGATTGGCACTACTTTAACTGCTTTGGCTGGCAGTCTGTTCTACCTGCTCACAAGTGGGAAAAAAATTCAGTCTACAAGAAAAAGGTCTCTTCTCTCTCATCTTGCTTGAGGCGTATTATTTTTGTACTTGTCATCTGTTCTCTGGTCACATTTCAAGTTAATAGCCTACTTACCTCTACATCTTAATGCATACCACTTATCATTTTAAAGTGCACATCCCCTTTCAATCTTCTTTTCTCCTCTGGAAGTAAGCTGCGTCCATGTGTACCTCTTTCTTTATAATTTAGAGCTCCAAGTCCCAGAATCAAACTTGTTGCTGTCCTCTGAACTCCAAATTCCTAGGGTGCCCAAATGTATACTAAATCCTCTTTCGTGACCCTACCTTAAATTAGGCTGGATAGCAGTGGAGAATGAGGGAAAATTCCAGGGGTGAAGTCTAATACCGCCATAACTCTGATTTCTCTCCTCCCCACTACTCCCGCTGGTCCACCACTGGTCACTCCTTCCCCACCTGTCACATGCAAACAGCAACAGAGGTGTGGGACCATGTTTCCGGTGGATTTTCTTGGCATCCACCCCACTTACCGTTGCCTCTCGGTGTTACCATATGGAAGGTGGAGGAAAGCCTCCCGGGAACAGCAGTAATGGCCCTTAGTTCCCCAATTTTTAAAAAATTCATTCTCGGGATATGGGCATCACTGGCAAGGCCAGCATTTATTGCTCATCTCTAGTTGCCTTTGAGGAGGTGGTGGTAAGCCCATTCATGCGTACAATCACACAGCTGTTGATTATATTAATAAGCCCTATTTACAGTCCGCCATGTGGAACTTTGTCAAAAGCCTTGCTAAAATCCATGTAGATTACCATCAAATACACTACCTTTATCCTTGTTACCTGCTCAAAAAATTCAATCAAGTTAGTCAGACACGACCTTCCCTTAACAAATCCATGCTGACTGTCCTTGATTATTCCGAGCCTTTCCAAGTGACTGTTTATCCTGTCCCTCAGAAATGATTCCAATAATTTGCCCACCACCGAGGTTAGGCTGACTGACCTGTAATTACTCGGTCTATCCCTCGCTCACTTTTTAAACAATAATACAACGTTAGCAGTCCTCCAATCCTCCAGACCACGCCTGTATCCAGTAAGGATTGGAAAATGATGGTCAAAGCCTCTGCTATTTCCTCCCTTGTTTCTTTTAACAGCCTGGGATACATTTCATCTGGGCCCTGGTGATTTATCTACTTTGAAAGATGCTAATCCCTTTAATACTTCCTCTCTCACTATGCTTATCCCATCCAATATTTCACACTCCTCCTCCTTAACTACAATGTCGGCATGGTCCCTCTCTTTTGTGAAGACAGGTGCAAAGTATTCATTAAGAACCATACCAACATCTTCCGCCTCCAGGTTACCTTTTTGGTCTCTAATAGGCCCTACCCTTTCCTTAGTTATCCTCTTGCTCTTAATGTATTTATATAACATCTTTGGGTTTTCCTTGATTTTAATTGCCAATATTTTTTCATGCCCTCGCTTTGCTTTCCTAATTTCCTTTTTAATTTCACCCCTGCACTTTCTATACTCCTCTAGGCTTTCTGTAGTATTGAGTTCTCGGTGTCCGACATAAGCTTTCCTTTGCTGCCTTATCTTACCCTGTATGCTCCTTGACATCCAGGGGACTCGAGAATTGGCAGTCCCATCCGTTTTCTTTGTGGGAACATATTTACTCTGAATGCCTTGAATGCCTCCCACTGCTCTGACATTGATTTATCTTCAAGTAGCTGTTTCCAGTCCATTTTTGCTAAATCACTTCTTAGCTTAGTAAAATTGACCTTTCCCCAATTGAGAACTTTAACTCCTGTTGTGATGGTGATGGTGTTCCCCCGCAGCTACTGCTCTTCTCCTTGTAGGTGATGGATGTTGCAGCGTTGGGAGGTGCTGTCAAAGAAGCCTTGGCGAGTTGCTGCAGTGCATCCTGTAGATAGTACACACTGCAGCCATGGTGCTCCGGTGGTGGAGGGAGTGGATGTTTAAGGCAGTGAATGGGCTGCCAAGGCCTACAAGGCATCAGATTTGCCAATCTTCAGGGCTCATTTCCCCCGTTTAATGCCTCCTCCAGTCTCATTGTTATTTTGTGCCTGGGTATGGACGGGCTCCCTCTTGGTGGCAGGAATCCTGCTAGAAGCCCGTTGTACACCACTAATGTCTCTAGACCCAGGGAAATGGGTTGGGGTTGGGGTGGCTTCAGAGGGGTGGGCAGATCATATCCAACTGGAACTCTGCCCCAAAGAGGAGAATCCAGCCATATACCCCATCAATGAACTACATAAGGTTAAAATAACTTGTTTCAATGAAAAGTTAACCTGAGTTGAAGGAGTAGAAGGCCCAATCTAGCATGTAAGACTGGAGAAGACTCTTGAGGTATGGTGCAGCATTAACTATGGAGGATTTGCAGATAAGGATTTTAAACTCAATGCAGCATGAGTCAAGAAACAATTGGACGTCGGCAAGGATAGTGGTGATGATTGTGCGTGACTTTGTTCAGAATTCAATACAGACTGCAGAGTTTTGGATACAATGTATGTTGTATAGGGAAAAATAGTAAAAAGTTAAAATTAAAGTTGCTTTATTTGAATGCACGAAGCATTCGTAACAAGATAGACGAATTAATGGCACAAATAGAGATAAATGGGTTTGATTTAGTAGGCATTACTGAGACATGGTTGCAAGGTGACCAAAGTTGGGAACTAAATATTCCAGGGCACTTGACTTTTCGAAAAGACAGAAAAAGGAGGATGGTGGTGGTGGGGGGGGGGGGGGTTGGGTGGGGAAGGTCACCCTGATAATACAGGATGACATAAAGATAGCAGTGAGAAAGGATCTTGGCTCAGAAGATCAGGTAGTAGAATCAGTATGGGTGGAGACAAGAAATAAAAAGGGGCAGAAAACATTGGTGGGAGTACTTTATAATAGCACTGCCAATTGTTAAGCTGTTGGACAGAGTATTAATCAAGAATTAAGAGGAACTTGTAACAAAGGTAATGCAATAATTGTGGGGGACTTTAATCTTCATATAGACTGGGCAAATCAAATTTGCAATGGTAGTTTGGAGGACGAGTTCATGGAATACATTCAAGACAGTTTCCTAGAACAATACGTTTTGGAATCAACCAGGGTGCAGGCTAGTTTAGATCTTGTCTTGTCTAATGAGACAGGGCTAATTAGTAATCTCATAGTAAGGGATCCTCTGGGGCAGAGTGATCATAAGATGATAGAATTTGACATTGAGTTTGAGAGTTTTTTTTTATTCGTTCACGGGATGTGGGCGTCGCTGGCAAGGCCGGCATTTATTGTCCATTCCTAATTGCCCTTGAGAAGGTGGTGGTGAGCCGCCTTCTTGAACCGCTGCAGTCCGTGTGGTGACGGTTCTCCCACAGTGCTGTTAGGAAGGGAGTTCCAGGATTTTGACCCAGCGACAATGAAGGAACGGCGATATATTTCCAAGTCGGGATGGTGTGTGACTTGGAGGGGAACGTGCAGGTGGTGTTGTTCCCATGCGCCTGCTGCCCTTGTCCTTCTAGGTGGTAGAGGTCGCGGGTTTGGGAGGTGCTGTCGAAGAAGCCTTGGCGAGTTGCTGCAGTGCATCCTGTGGATGGTGCACACTGCAGCCACAGTGCGCCGGTGGTGAAGGGAGTGAATGTTTAGGGTGGTGGATGGGGTGCCAATCAAGCGGGCTGCTTTATCTTGGATGGTGTCGAGCTTCTTGAGTGTTGTTGGAGCTGCACTCATCCAGGCAAGTGGAGAGTATTCCATCACACTCCTGACTTGTGCCTTGTAGATGGTGGAAAGGCTTTGGGGAGTCAGGAGGTGAGTCACTCGCCGCAGAATACCCAGCCTCTGACCTGCTCTCGTAGCCACAGTATTTATATGGCTGGTCCAGTTAAGTCTCTGGTCAATGGTGACCCCCAGGATGTTGATGGTGGGGGATTCGGCGATGGTAATGCCGTTGAATGTCAAGGGGAGGTGGTTAGACTCTCTCTTGTTGGAGATGGTCATTGCCTGGCACTTATCTGGCGCGAATGTTACTTGCCACTTATGAGCCCAAGCCTGGATGTTGTCCAGGTCTTGCTGCATGCGGGCTCGGACTGCTTCATTATCTGAGGGGTTGCGAATGGAACTGAACACTGTGCAGTCATCAGCGAACATCCCCATTTCTGACCTTATGATGGAGGGAAGGTCATTGAAGCAGCTGAAGATGGTTGGGCCTAGGACACTGCCCTGAGGAACTCCTGCAGCAATGCCCTGGGGCTGAGATGCTTGGCCTCCAACAACCACTACCATCTTCCTTTGTGCTAGGTATGACTCCAGCCACTGGAGAGTTTTCCCCCGATTCCCATTGACTTCAATTTTACTAGGGCTCCTTGGTGCCACACTCGGTCAAATGCTGCCTTGATGTCAAGGGCAGTCACTCTCACCTCACCTCTGGAATTCAGCTCTTTTGTCCATGTTTGGACCAAGGCTGTAATGAGGTCTGGAGCCGAGTGGTCCTGGCGGAACCCAAACTGAGCATCGGTGAGCAGGTTATTGGTGAGTAAGTGCCGCTTGATCGCACTGTCGACGACACCTTCCATCACTTTGCTGATGATTGAGAGTAGACTGATGGGGCGGTAATTGGCCGGATTGGATTTGTCCTGCTTTTTGTGGACAGGACATACCTGGGCAATTTTCCACATTGTCGGGTGGATGCCAGTGTTGTAGCTGTACTGGAACAGCTTGGCTAGAGGCGCAGCTAGTTCTGGAGCACAAGTCTTCAGCACTACAGCTGGGATGTTGTCGGGGCCCATAGCCTTTGCTGTATCCAGTGCACTCAGCTGTTTCTTGATATCACGTGGAGTGAATCGAATTGGCCGAAGACTGGCTTCCGTGATGGTGGGGATATCGGGAGGAGGCTGAGATGGATTATCCACTCGGCACTTCTGGCTGAAGATGGTTGAGAGTGACATACCTAAGTCAGAAACTAGAGTCTTAAAACTTAAACAAAGCCAATTACATAGGTATGAGGGGCGAGTTGGCTAAGGTTGATTGGGAAATTAGATTAAAAGATATGATGGTAGATAAACAATAGCAAACATTTAAAGAAATATTTCATAATTCTCAACAAATATACATTCCATTGAGGAATAAAAACTCCATGGGAAAAATGAACCATCAGTGGCTAGCTAAAGAAGTTAAGGTTAGTATTAGATTAAAAGAGGCTTATAATGTTTCTAAGAAGAGTAGTAAGTCTGAGGATTGGGACAGTTTTAGAAACCAGCAAAGGATAACCAAAAAATTGATAAAGGTGGACAAAATAGAATGAGAGTAAACTAGCAAGAAATATAAAAAGATTGTCAGACCATCTACAAGTGTGTAAAAATGAAGAGATTAGCAAAAGTAAACGTGGGTCCCTTTGAGGCTGAGACAAGAGAAATTACAACGGGGAATGAGAAAACGGCGGATGCGTTAAACAAATATTTTGTATCTGTCTTCACAGTAGAAGACACAAAAAACATACCAGAAATAGTGAGGAACCAAGGGCCTAATGAGAGTGAGGAACTTAAAGTAATTAATATTAGTAAAGAAAAAGTACTGGAGAAATTAATGGGACTAAAGCCAACAAATCCCCTGCACCTAATGGCCATCATCCTAGGGTTCTAAAAGAGGTGGCTGCAGAGGTAGTGGATGCATTGGTTGTGATCTTGCAAAATTCCCTAGATTCTAGAACGGTCCCAGCAGATTGGAAGGTAGCAAATGTAACACCTCTATTCAAGACAGGAGGGACAGAGATAACAGGGAACTATAGGCCAGTTAGCCTGACATCAGTAGTAGGGAAAATGCTGGAATCCATTATGAAGGACATGGTAACACCAGGACAATTCGAAAATCATAATATAATTAGGCAGAGTCAACATGGTTTTATTAAAGGGAAATCGTGTTTGACAAATCTATTAGAGTTTTTTAAGATGTAACTAGCAGGGTAGATAAATGGGAACCAGTGAAGGTAGTATATTTGGATTGTCAAAAGGCATTCGATAAGGTGCCACACAAAAGGTTGTTGCACAAGATAAGGGCTCATGGGGTTGGGGGAAATATATTAGCATGAGTAGAGGATTGGTTAACGGACAAAAAACAGAGAGTAGGAATAAACGCATCATTTTCGGATTGGCAGTATGTAACTAGTGTGGTGCCATAAAGATCAGTGCTTGGGCCTCAGCTATTTACAATCTATATTAGTGAATTAGATTAAGGGGCCGAGTGTAATGTATCCAAGGTGCTGACGATACAAAGCTAAGTAGGAAAGTAAGCTATGAGGAGGACAAATAGGGCTAGAAATTGGGCCGTGTAGCGCCCCTTGTTTCAGTGCTATGCGGCCTTCCGAAATGCCAAGATGGCACTTTGACTGCACACGCACGTTTACAGTGTGACGTGAGCCGGATGTCATCCTGGTATAGGTATTAGCACATGCGCAAATACCGAATGCTGGCAGCATGTAAAGTAGGGAGAAAATGCATGCAATCAGTGTGCAAAACTGATTCAGAGGAGGGCAAGGACTGCATTGCCTGTGGCTGTGAAGGTAACTGTGGCACTAAACTTCTATGGCTCAGGATCATTTCAGGCCTCTGCTGGTGACATGTGCAACATCTCGCAGTATGCAGTGCACAGCTGCATAAGGGAGGTCACAGACGCACTGTACGAGATGAGGAACAGGTTCATCATCTTCCCTCTTGACAGAGACAAACAGAACGAGCGAGCACGGGGGTTCGCTCGCATTGCTGGCTTCTCCATGGTGCAGGGTGTCATTGACTGCACGCACATTGCCTTGCATGCCCCACTTATCAACTCAGCCGCCTTCATCAACCGAAAGGGCTTCCACTCCCTGAACGTGCAGCTGGTGTGTGGCCACATGCATCCAATCATGGAGGTCGATGCCCGCTACCCTGGGAGCAGTCACAACACCTTTGCTATGCAGCAGTCCAACGTGCCTGCTATCTTTCACCTCGCTCAGCAAGTCAAAGGCTGGGTGACAAGGGCTATCCCCTCACGCTGTGGCTCATGTTTCTGGTCAGGAACCCACGCACACGTGCAGAGCAGGCCTACAGTGAGAGCCATACTGCCACACACAACGTCGTGGAGCACAGCATAGGTCTCCTCAAACAACGCTTCCGCTGCCTGGACCGGTCTGGAGGAGCCCTTCAGTACTCCCCTGAGCGGGTGGGCAGATTTGTGGTGGTCTGCTGCATGCTGCACAACCTCACCATCATGAGGGACCAGCACTTGGCACCGATGATCGGAGAAGACCCTGAGCTAGAGATGGAGGAGGAGGAGGAAGAGGCTGAGGAGGAAGAGGCTGAGGAGGAGGAGCCGGAGGAGGAAGTGGAAGAAGATGCGAGGGTGCAACAGGGACCACAAACCTTGTCTGCAAGGGCTCTGCGTGCTCGCCTGATCCATGCCCGCTATCAATAATGTCAACTACATCCCCCAACTCACCAACAGTCCTACACTCTCCACCTGTCTGCTCCCGCACAACCATCAAATTGCCCTCCATCTGTTCACACATTTGATTCCCACTCAGCTCATGGCACAAATAAAAACCACCACCAAATGCAAATTCAAAGTCACATTTATCAATTAACAAATAAAATTATGGAAACAGAACAGAACTATTCATCCTTGCGCATTGCCTTAGTGCCTTTTGTTCGTGTGCCTTTACCTATCCTAGTGCTCCTGCGAGGTGCTTCCACAATGGCTGGAGCATGTCTGGTGGAAGGCTGCTGGCCTTCAATGGAGGAGCGTGCAGATGGCCTTGGAGGATGACGATGAGCAGCTCTGGCCGGGAGGGCTCAGCTTCAGACTGCACCATCATGGGCTGCAGCAGTCTGGCCTGGCTGGCTGGCCGATAGGCAACAACAAGGGCACTGGCGGAGTGGCAGGGGTATGAGCAGGAATGTTGTCGTCCGGGGAGAGGACAGCAGGTCCGACTGCCATTGTGCCATAGTGGTTATGTTACTGGGCTAGTAATCCAGAGACCTGGACTAAAATCCAGAGTCATGAGTTCCAATCCCGCCACGGCAGCTGGCGAATTTAAATTCAATTAATTAAATAAAAAATCTGGAATTAAAATACTAGTATCAGTAATGATGGCCATGAAACTACCGGATTGTCGTAAAAACCCATCTGGTTCACTAATGTCCTGTAGGGAAGGAAGCCTGCCGCCCTTACCCGGTCTGGCCGAAATGTGACTCCAGACCCACAGCAATGTGGTTGATTCTTAATTGCCCTCTGAAATGGCCTAGCAAGCCACTCAGTTGTAAAATCTCGCTACGAAAAGTCATAATAAGAATAAAACCGGACTGACCACCCGGCATCGGACCACGAGGCACCGGACACGACAACGGCAAAACACCAAGCCCAGTCGACCCTGCAAGGTCCTCCTTACTAACATCTGGGGACTTGTGCCAAAATTGGGAGAGCTGTCCCACAGACTAGTCAAGCAACAGCCTGACATAGCCATACTCACAGAATCATATCTTTCAGCCAACGTCCCAGACTCTTCCATCACCATCCCTGGGTATGTCCTGTCCCACCGGCAGGACAGACCCACCAGAGGTGGCGGTACAGTGATATACAGTCAGGAGGGAGTGGCCCTGGGAGTCCTCAACATTGACTCTGGACCCCATGAAATCTCATGGCATCAGATCAAACATGGGCAAGGAAACCTCCTGCTGATTACCACCTACCGTCCTCCCTCAGCTGATGAATCAGTCCTCCTCCATGTTGAACACCACTTGGAGGAAGCACTGAGGGTAGCAAGGGCACAAAATGTACTCTGGGTGGGGGACTTCAATGTCCATCACCAAGAGTGGCTCGGTAGCACCACTACTGACCGAGCTGGCCGAGTCCTGAAGGACATAGCTGCTAGACTGGGCCTGCGGCAGGTGGTGAGCGAACCAACACGAGGGAAAAACTTACTTGACCTCGTCCTCACCAATCTACCTGTCGCAAATGCATCTGTCCATGACAGTATTGGTAGGAGTGACCACCGCACAGTCCTCGTGGAGATGAAATCCCGTCTTCGCACTGAGGACACCATCCAACGTGTTGTGTGGCACTACCACCGTACTAAATGGGATAGATTCAGAACAGATCTAGCAGCTCAAAACTGGGCATCCATGAGGCGCTGTGGGCCATCAGCAGCAGCAGAATTGTATTCCACCACAATCTGTAACCTCATGGCCCGGCATATTCCTCACTCTACCATTACCAACAAGCCAGGGGATCAACCCTGGTTCAATGAGGAGTGTAGAAGAGCATGCCAGGAGCAGCACCAGGCGTACCTAAAAATGAGGTGCCAACCTGGTGAAGCTACAACTCAGGACTACATGCATGCTAAACAGTGGAAGCAAAATGCTATAGACGGAGCGAAGCGATTCCACAACCAACGGATCAGATCAAAGCTCTGCAGTCCTGCCACATCCAGTCGTGAATGGTGGTGGACAATTAAACAACTAACGGGAGGAGGAGGCTCTGCAAACATCCCCATTCTCAATGATGGCGGAGTCCAGAACGTGAGTGCAAAAGACAAGGCTGAAGCGTTTGCAACCATCTTCAGCCAGAAGTGCCGAGTGGATAATCCATCTCAGCCTCCTCCCGATATTCCCACCATCACGGAAGCCAGTCTTCGGCCAATTCGATTCACTCCACGTGATATCAAGAAACGGCTGAGTGCACTGGATACAGCAAAGGCTATGGGCCCCGACAACATCCCAGCTGTAGTGCTGAAGACTTGTGCTCCAGAACTAGCTGCGCCTCTAGCCAAGCTGTTCCAGTACAGCTACAACACTGGCATCCACCCGACAATGTGGAAAATTGCCCAGGTATGTCCTGTCCACAAAAAGCAGGACAAATCCAATCCGGCCAATTACCGCCCCATCAGTCTACTCTCAATCATCAGCAAAGTGATGGAAGGTGTCGTCGACAGTGCGATCAAGCGGCACTTACTCACCAATAACCTGCTCACCGATGCTCAGTTTGGGTTCCGCCAGGACCACTCGGCTCCAGACCTCATTACAGCCTTGGTCCAAACATGGACAAAAGAGCTGAATTCCAGAGGTGAGGTGAGAGTTACTGCCCTTGACATCAAGGCAGCATTTGACCGAGTGTGGCACCAAGGAGCCCCAGTAAAATTGAAGTCAATGGGAATCAGGGGGAAAACTCTCCAGTGGCTGGAGTCATACCTAGCACAAAGGAAGATGGTAGTGGTTGTTGGAGGCCAATCATCTCAGCCCCAGGGCATTGCTGCAGGAGTTCCTCAGGGCAGTGTCCTAGGCCCAACCATCTTCAGCTGCTTCATCAATGACCTTCCCTCCATCATAAGGTCAGAAATGGGGATGTTCGCTGATGACTGCACAGTGTTCAGTTCCATTCCGAACCCCTCAGATAATGAAGCAGTCCGAGCCCGCATGCAGCAAGACCTGGACAACATCCAGGCTTGGGCTCATAAGTGGCAAGTAACATTCGTGCCAGATAAGTGCCAGGCAATGACCATCTCCAACAAGAGAGATTCTAACCACCTCCCCTTGACATTCAACGGCATTACCATCGCCGAATCCCCCACCATCAACATCCTGGGGGTCACCATTGACCAGAAACTGAACTGGACCAGCCATATAAATACTGTGGCTACAAGAGCAGGTCAGAGGCTGGGTATTCTGCGGCGAGTGACTCACCTCCTGACTCCCCAAAGTCTTTCCACCATCTACAAGGCACAAGTCAGGAGTGTGATGGAATACTCTCCACTTGCCTGGATGAGTGCAGCTCCAACAACACTCAAGAAGCTCGACACCATCCAAGGTAAAGCAGCCCGCTTGATTGGCACCCCATCCACCACCCTAAACATTCTTTTTTTTTTATTATTCGTTCACGGGATATGGGTGTCGCTGGCGAGGCCAGCATTTATTGCCCATCCCTAATTGCCCTCGAGAAGGTGGTGGTGAGCCGCCTTCTTGAACCGCTGCAGTCCGTGTGGTGACGGTTCTCCCACAGTGCTGTTAGGAAGGGAGTTCCAGGATTTTGACCCAGCGACGATGAAGGAACGGCGATATATTTCCAAGTCGGGATGGTGTGTGACTTGGAGGGGAACGTGCAGGTGGTGTTGTTCCCATGTGCCTGCTGCTCTTGTCCTTCTAGGTGGTAGAGGTCGCGGGTTTGGGAGGTGCTGTCGAAGAAGCCTTGGCGAGTTGCTGCAGTGCATCCTGTGGATGGTACACACTGCAGCCACAGTGCGCCGGTGGTGAAGGGAGTGAATGTTTAGGGTGATGGATGGGGTGCCAATCAAGCGGGCTGCTTTATCTTGGATGGTGTCGAGCTTCTTGAGTGTTGTTGGAGCTGCACTCATCCAGGCAAGTGGAGAGTATTCCATCACACTCCTGACTTGTGCCTTGTGGATTGTGGAAAGGCTTTGGGGAGTCAGGAGGTGAGTCACTCGCCGCAGAACACCCAGCCTCTGACCTGCTCTCATAGCCACAGTATTTATATGGCTGGTCCAGTTCAGTTTCTGGTCAATGGTGACCCCCAGGATGTTGATGGTGGGGGATTCGGCGATGGTAATGCCGTTGAATGTCAAGGGGAGGTGGTTAGACTTTCTCTTGTTGGAGATGGTCATTGCCTGGCACTTATCTGGCGCGAATGTTACTTGCCACTTATGAGCCCAAGCCTGGATGTTGTCCAGGTCTTGCTGCATGCGGGCTCGGACTGCTTCATTATCTGAGGGGTTGCGAATGGAACTGAACACTGTGCAGTCATCAGCGAACATCCCCATTTCTGACCTTATGATGGAGGGAAGGTCATTGATGAAGCAGCTGAAGATGGTTGGGCCTAGGACACTGCCCTGAGGAACTCCTGCAGCAATGCCCTGGGGCTGAGATGATTGGCCTCCAACAACCACTACCATCTTCCTTTGTGCTAGGTATGACTCCAGCCACTGGAGAGTTTTCCCCCTGATTCCCATTGACTTCAATTTTACTAGGGCTCCTTGGTGCCACACTCGGTCAAATGCTGCCTTGATGTCAAGGGCAGTCACTCTCACCTCACCTCTGGAATTCAGCTCTTTTGTCCATGTTTGGACCAAGGCTGTAATGAGGTCTGGAGCCGAGTGGTCCTGGCGGAACCCAAACTGAGCATCGGTGAGCAGGTTATTGGTGAGTAAGTGCCGCTTGATCGCACTGTCGACGACACCTTCCATCACTTTGCTGATGATTGAGAGTAGACTGATGGGGCGGTAATTGGCCGGATTGGATTTGTCCTGCTTTTTGTGGACAGGACATACCTGGGCAATTTTCCACATTGTCGGGTAGATGCCAGTGTTGTAGCTGTACTGGAACAGCTTGGCTAGAGGCGCAGCTAGTTCTGGAGCACAAGTCTTCAGCACTACAGCTGGGATGTTGTCGGGGCCCATAGCCTTTGCTGTATCCAGTGCACTCAGCCGTTTCTTGATATCACGTGGAGTGAATCGAATTGGCCGAAGACTGGCTTCCGTGATGGTGGGGATATCGGGAGGAGGCTGAGATGGATCATCCACTCGGCACTTCTGGCTGAAGATGGTTGCAAACGCTTCAGCCTTGTCTTTTGCACTCACGTGCTGGACTCCGCCATCATTGAGAATGGGGATGTTTGCAGAGCCTCCTCCTCCCGTTAGTTGTTTAATTGTCCACCACCATTCACGACTGGATGTGGCAGGACTGCAGAGCTTTGATCTGATCCGTTGGTTGTGGAATCGCTTAGCTCCGTTTATAGCATGTTGCTTCCGCTGTTTAGCATGCATGTAGTCCTGAGTTGTAGCTTCACCAGGTTGGTACCTCATTTTTAGGTACGCCTGGTGCTGCTCCTGGCATGCTCTTCTACACTCCTCATTGAACCAGGGTTGATCCCCTGGCTTGTTGGTAATGGTAGAGTGAGGAATATGCCGGGCCATGAGGTTACAGATTGTGGTGGAATACAATTCTGCTGCTGCTGATGGCCCACAGCGCCTCATGGATGCCCAATTTTGAGCTGCGAGATCCGTTCTGAATCTATCCCATTTAGCACGGTGGTAGTGCCACACAACACGTTGGATGGTGTCCTCAGTGCGAAGACGGGACTTCATCTCCACGAGGACTGTGCGGTGGTCACTCCTACCAATACTGTCATGGACAGATGCATTTGCGACAGGGAGATTGGTGAGGACAAGGTCAAGTAAGTTTTTCCCTCGTGTTGGTTCGCTCACCACCTGCCGCAGGCCCAGTCTAGCAGCTATGTCCTTCAGGACTCGGCCAGCTCGGTCAGTAGTGGTGCCGAGCCACTCTTGGTGATGGACATTGAAGTCCCCCACCCAGAGTACATTTTGTGCCCTTGCTACCCTCAGTGCTTCCTCCAAGTGGTGTTCAACATGGAGGAGGACTGATTCATCAGCTGAGGGAGGACGGTAGGTGGTAATCAGCAGGAGGTTTCCTTGCCCATGTTTGACCTGATGCCATGAGATTTCATGGGGTCCAGAGTCAATGTTGAGGACTCCCAGGGCCACTCCCTCCTGACTGTATATCACTGTCCCGCCACCTCTGGTGGGTCTGTCCTGCCGGTGGGACAGGATATACCCAGGGATGGTGATGGAAGAGTCTGGGACGTTGGCTGAAAGATATGATTCTGTGAGTATGGCTATGTCAGGCTGTTGCTTGACTCGTCTGTGGGACAGCTCTCCCAATTTTGGCACAAGTCCCCAGATGTTCGTCAGGAGGACCTTGCAGGGTCGACTGGGCTTGGTGTTTTGCCGTTGTCGTGTCCGGTGCCTCGTGGTCCGATGCCAGGTGGTCCATCTGGTTTTATTCTTATTATGACTTTTCGTAGCGAGATTTTACAACTGAGTGGCTTACTAGGCCATTTCAGAGGGCAATTAAGAATCAACCACATTGCTGTGGGTCTGGAGTCACATACAGGCCAGACCGGGTAAGGACGGCAGGTTTCCTTCCCTGAAGGACATTAGTGAACCAGATGGGTTTTTACGACAATCCGGTAGTTTCATGGCCATCATCACTGATACTGGTATTTTAATTCCAGAATTTTATTTAATTAATTGAATTTTTAATTAATTAATTGAATTTAAATTCGCCAGCTGCCGTGGCGGGATTTGAATTCATGACTCTGGATTTTAGTCCAGGTCTCTGGATTACTCGCCCAGTAACGTAACCACTATGCTACCGTACTCCCTTCACCACCGGCGCACTGTGGCTGCAGTGTGCACCATCCACAGGATACACTGCAGCAACTCGCCAAGGCTTCTTCGACAGCACCTCCCAAACCCGCGACCTCTACCACCTAGAAGGACAAGGGCAGCAGGCGCATGGGAACAACACCACCTGCACGTTCCCCTCCAAGTCACACACCATCCCGACTTGGAAATATATCGCCGTTCCTTCATTGTCGCTGGGTCAAAATCCTGGAACTCCCTTCCTAACAGCACTGTGGGAGAACCGTCACCACACGGACTGCAGCGGTTCAAGAAGGCGGCTCACCACCACCTTCTCAAGGGCAATTAGGGATGGGCAATAAATGCCGGCCTTGCCAGCGACGCCCACATCCCATGAACGAATAAAAAAAATAAATAATAAAAATTCTCCCGGGGCGGCGCCTCAACAATCCTAGTGATCAGCTGGAGAACAGATTGCTGGAGTGCTTTGACGCCCTGGAAGCTCCATTCCACAGTGGTCCCCAGAGCCACGATAGCAGCAGTTTGATCTTCCATTGCAGCAGTCTGATCTTCCATTGCAGCAGTCTGAGCTTCCATTGCAGCAGTCTGAGCTGCAACCATATCTTGCAGACCTTTGATCATTTCGGCTTGTGCTGCAATGGAAGCCGCGACATCGTCCATCAGGCGCTGCATCATGGTGGGTTCCTGGCAGACTTTCCATTGCCCCAAGCATTTGGTGGTGTATGCCTATCAGCCGTCTTCTGTAGCCTGGTCCATCGAAGTTCTCATCTGAACTCCTCTACAGCAGAACTAGTGAGCGATCTTGCCCTCCAGCGAGCTGGCTCCTATGGTATCCGTTCCCCCCATCCCGGCTCCTGCGCAGTTGTGCCCGGTGTCTCACCACGTGCACATCCCTCCTCTAACCTAGCGTCTAAAGGATGCACAATGTCAGCCTCTGAGCTGGTGGATGCGAGTGTCAGATCGAGCGACGGTGTGCCTTCAGTGTCCTCCTCCTCCTCCTCGGACAGTGCTGCCACATGTTCTTGCATATCTGCAATGACAAAGGGAAACAGGTTGAGTTGTGCAGCGGGGAGAGGAACAAGTAAGATGTGCGTGCCGACAGCACGTGAGTCAGAAAAGATGATGGTAAGAGGGAGATGTGGGAAAGGAGAAGGAGCATTAGTTATGCAGAGACTCCCTTCATCCGGACCTCCAGCGCGGCATGTGGTCATGGCTGCAGCGACAAACCACCCAATGATCCGAAGCACAGTCTCCTCCAAGGGGGTGAGGACGTGTAACCGTGCCTGTCCTCCCTCAGGTCTCTCCTGCTGCCAGATTTCATGCGCCAACTTCTTCTGCAAGACAGGGGGCAGTGTGTTAGTGAGTATCCTGCAAGGTGTCTGGGTGAAGTGCCTGTCATGGTTGAATAGCTGCCAGTGTGTGTGACCTGTGAGTGGTGGTTATGTGGCCTACAAGTGTGGTACTATGTGCGGGTGAGATGCAGCATGCCGAGTGCAGCATTGCGTATGGATGGGCAGTGTTTGCTGGTGAGTGGGTGATGGGGGGTGCGATGCGTGGAGCAGTGGTGCAGTTGGTAGGATGTGCCACATGACACTTGCACTCACCTTGACCACTCATGTCAAATCATTGAGCTTCTTTCAGCTCTGCACACACGTACGTGGTGCAATCTCCTGGCATTCACTTCCTGGGCGACAGCTTCCCAATGCCTGCAGAGCTGGAGTCTTAGAGGGTCTCCTGCCACCCCGCGGGTACATGTTGGCCCTCTTTTCAGAGGAAATCTTCCACCAGAGAGGCCTGGGGCTCCAAACATTTCTCAAAAAGCAGAAGGCTCAATTTAACCAGCATAGATGTAGTTTGGCCGTCAACTGTGAAAAAATGTCAAAAATAACTCAAACTTCAACTTATCCAGAATTTTTTTCTGTTTTATAGCACGTGTCATAGAGTCATAGAGTTATACAGCACGGATAGAGGCCCTTCGGCCCATCGTGTCCGCGCCGGCCATCAGCCCTGTCTACTCTAATCCCATATTCCAGCATTTGGTCCGTAGGCTTGTATGCTATGGCATTTCAAGTGCTCATCCAAATGCTTCTTGAATGTTGTGAGGGTTCCTGCCTCCACAACCCTTTCAGGCAGTGAGTTCCAGACTTCAACCACCCTCTGGGTGAAAAAGTTCTTTCTCAAATCCCCTCTAAACCTCCCGCCTTTTACCTTGAATCTATGTCCCCTTGTTATAGATCCCTCAACGAAGGGAAAAAGCTCCTTAGTATCCATCCTATCTGTGCCCCTCATAATTTTGTACACCTCAATCATGTCCCCCCTCAGCCTCCTCTGCTCCAAGGAAAACAAACCCAATCTTCCCAGTCTCTCTTCATAGCTGAAGCGCTCCAGCCCTGGTAACATCCTGGTGAATCTCCTCTGCACCCTCTCCAAAGCGATCACATCCTTCCTGTAGTGTGGCGACCAGAACTGCACACAGTACTCCAGCTGTGGCCTAACCAGTGTTTTATACAGCTCCATCATAACCTCCTCGCTCTTATATTCTATGCCTCGGCTAATAAAGGCAAGTATCCCATATGCCTTCTTTACCACCTTATCTACCTGTTCCGCCGCCTTCAGGGATCTGTGAACTTGCACACCAAGATCCCTCTGACCCTCTGCCTTGCCTAGGGTCCTCCCATTCATTGTGTATTCCCTTGCCTTGTTAGTCCCTCCAAAGTGCATCACCTCGCACTTTTCCGGGTTAAATTCCATTTGCCACTGTTCCGCCCATCTGACCAACCCATCTATATCGTCCTGCAGACTGAGGCTATCCTCCTCGCTATTTACCACCCTACCAATCTTTGTATCATCAGCGAACTTACTGATCATACCTTTTACATTCATATCCAAGTCGTTAATGTAGACCACAAACAGCAAGGGACCCAGCACCGATCCCTGTGGTACCCCACTGGCCACAGGCTTCCAGTCACAAAAACAACCTTCGACCATCACCCTCTGCCTTCTGCCACTAAGCCAGTTTTGTATCCAAAGTGCCAAGGCACCCTGGATTCCATGGGCTTGTACCTTCTTGACCAGTCTCCTGTGGGGGACTTTATCGAAGGCCTTACTGAAATCCATGTATACCACATCCACTGCGTTACCCTCATCCACACGCCTAGTCACCCCCTCAAAAAATTCAATCAAATTAGTCAGACATGATCTTCCCTTGACAAAGCCATGTTGACTATCCCTGATTAATCCTTGCTTCTCCAAGTGGAGACTAATTTTGTCCTTCAGAATTTTTTCCAATAATTTTCCTACCACTGATGTTAGGCTCACTGGCCTGTAGTTCCCCGGTTTTTCCCTACTCCCCTTCTTGAATAATGGTATTACATTAGCGGTTCTCCAGTCCTCTGGCACATCCCCTGTGGTCAGAGAGGTTCTGAATATATGTGTCAGAGCCCCCGCAATCTCCTCCTTTGCCTCACACAGTAGCCTGGGATACATTTCGTCTGGGCCTGGGGATTTATCCATTTTTAGGCCTGCTAAAACCGCCAATACCTCCTCCCGCTCGATGTTAATATGTTCGAGTATATCACAGTCCCCCTGCCGTATTTCTTGGTGCCTGCTCTCATAATCTTTAGTACTCCCAACTAGTGACATTTTGACCATTGTTTGCTACTTTTACCAGATCTAGAGTAAAGCTCTATCTACCCTGTGCCTTAATGTTATACTCAGAACACCGTATATTTCCCACATCATGCTTACTTTCTGAATAAGACCTGAACGTTGTTCTGTAACTGACTGCCTGAGGATTTGTGAGAAGAGCCTTGTATGACTTTACCTCCAATTTCCCCCATCTTCCTGGGGAAACTGACTAGCCCTGCTGTTCTAGTTGATAGCCCAACTGAGATAGGAAAGTTCTGTGGTGAATTACAGGCATGAACAGTAGTTAAAGAGGAATTTGTTAAGAAGGAGTCCTTACTCCCCTTCCACAATCATTAGCGCCACTTTGAAACCTTGGACTCTGCTCTCTTAATCTTAAGTATTCCCAACCAGTGATATTTTGGCCATTGTTTTCTAATATTTGTTAATTTTATAGTGTTATGATAGTCTAGTTGTAGAAGGAATTCAAAATTATTCATAGCCACTTAAAAAAGGTCAGGAGAAATTACATTTCATTAATGTGTCCTGTGATTAAATATTGGCCTGGTCTTTAATGATGGTGGTGGATTATATTACAGGCTGCCCCTTGCAAACAAATTATCTCCTGGACGCTATTGCTGTAATCCGGAAGAATAGCGATGAATCTGGGGAATGTTTTATGTTATATTGTTAATCATTGCAATATCTTATACATAGAAATGGATAAAACTGTCTACCTGTTTCTTGTGAAACTATGAAAATTTCTCACGCAATGAGGAACAGATGGGGGTGATGATATGTGGCAGTTACACCATGTCAGTATAGGGCTGGCTCAATGGACCATCTGGCCTTTACCTGTCCCTCTTTTACATATGTTCATAAGCCAAAGATATATTTGCCTGCTCTGATGGATGTTAAAGATCCCATGGTACTCTTTGAAGGTAGCAGGAGATTCCCTGGCACCCTAGCCAACATTCTTCCCATAACCAATACTGCCAAAAACAAATTAGCTGGTCATTTATCTCACTGCTGTTTGTGGGTCATTGCTACTGCAGAATTTGCTTACATAACAAGAAGTTATTGGAGATTTAAATGAATTCATTTTTGGTGAAGCATTTTGAGATGTTTCGGCATGGCAAAGTGAAACTCAGAATGAGATTCCAAGCCCCCTAAGAAAGGTTTCCCCTTACCAAAGAGCACCAAAGGGGACAAACACCCAAGCCCAGTTATGTGCCAATCAATAGAGATGGGACAAGGTGGTGAAAGGCTCACTTATGTTGGACAGCATCTTGGAGGTCTGTTTCACTCAATAATGGCTGATGCAGACCCCCGGCACCAGTTTATATCAACAGGGGTCTCTTCTGCTTTCAGTTAAATCATGTGAATATCCAGCAATGGGAATCCATGTGCACTCTCATTGTTTAAATTTTAAAACTATTATACTATTAAGCAATGTAACAAAAATTATTTCAAAATATATTTAACACCAATAAGTAGCAAAAATCTATTAGCATGTGAAAACCGTTAACACTCTAATTATATTCACCATGAGAGCACAGGAATGGAGGACATTAATCCATGGTGGGGGGAAATGGACTGCTGTTCTGATGCATTCTGCGACCTCTTATATTGTACAGAACTGGGGGGTAGTTTGTGGATTGTCATTACTCAACCATACCTGACTTGCGGTGTAAGTTGGATGTTGAATGCAGAACGATATATACTGCTCCCTTCCCGCCTCCATGGACCTCAGGGGCCAAATGTCAAACTTTGTATAAAAAACACGAACAAATATTTATATACATATATATATTAAAAAATTTAAAACATATGCATTATATATATCAGTTGATGAGGTATTTTTATTCAGAGTTGAGCATTTTATTTTGATCCTCATCATTGATGTGTACACAATCATTAAATCTGACAAGTATTGGCAGACTCACACTTTGCTTTAATTTATTTAAAATAAAGATGCATAATACTCAAGATGGATGCTATTAATCTTCCCTTATCTCCATTCCTCAATCCCTCTTTCACCACAGTTTTAACATTTATTGTATTCTATAATCCATGATAGGTGCAAAGGACATAATAGTATTACAAATTGTTTAAAGGTGCAGGAACATCATTGTGATTCAACACTATTTAATTGGAATTGGATTTAAGAAAGATCTTTTAAATGCCACTGGAAAATGACTATTTTTATCATTACTAAATCTCTCTACTCTATCTTCTGAGTAGATTAGATGATTGCTGGCAGAATAAAAGCAATTGCTGCAACCAAATTGAACGGACTTCTGGGGCTCGATTTTAGGAGCGTGTTTCCGGCGGGTTCCCAGCGGGGTGGCCCCGAAAATCCCGATCTCCGGTCACGTGACTGGATCGCGACGAAATCCCGGCCACTTCCGGGTACCGCGCTGACGTGCGGGGCTGCGCGCGCAAGCCCCGCTGGTGGGAATCCCGCAGGCAATTAAAGCCAGCGGGGTTCCACTTGAGAGTACTTACCTTGCTCGTTGTGGTCAGTTAATGAGCTGAAGCAGCTGTCAAAAGAGGAAGTGTGGGATTTTAGGTTCAAGGCAGTGAGTTTCCCACACTGGGGGAAACAGTCTCCCTCCAACCAGGCGTGTTGCAGCCAGCAGCCTGTGGCAGGTGCCAAGGTGCGCTCCACGGGGGAGAGCCCTCACCCACGCAGGAGGCCACCGCGTCACATAGGGCAACCCCTGCCCTCCACCACCACCCGCCAAGCCAGAGGACAGACCGACACGAAACCGCAGCCCCAGTCCGAGGAACCACACACCTACCCTGCACAACCCCTCAGACCAACACCTGCCTGTTGGGTGGTGTGTGGAGACCCTCGGAGGACGAAGAGCATGACCAGCACCAGCAGCCTCGCAGTCCACGCCGTCCGCCGCAGGGACGTGGATCCCCCCAACACGGTGTTGTTGCACGCCCACCTGCACAGCAGGAGGGAGGGCTACCACAGAGAGAGACGCATCGCAGAGGGCACTACCCTCACCACAGGGTCCACAGACCGAGGCGCAGCTCCCCGGACCTCTCCGAGCAGCAGTGCACAGGGAGGCGCAGATTCGGTCGACATGTAGTCGTGGAGATCTGCAGCCTCTTTCATGCCGAGCTGCTCCTGGCTGGCCCCAGCACCAACTGCTTACCTGTCGCTGGCAAAGTCACCACTGCCCTCCACACCTTCTCCTCCGCATCCTTCCAGGGTGCAGCTGGCTACACCGCCGATGTCTCTCAGTTGTCTGCGCGGACGAGCCCTGCAAATACACCTGCACCTACTCTGCAGTAACACGATGGGTGGCATCAGTGGTGGGTCCTCATAGTGATACCCAGGAGCGGGCATTATTGGACACAACGGACAGGATTCGCGGAGACATGGCAGTGGTGGTGTCAATATAATGTGTGCTGTTTGTTGCTCTGAAATTCAATATGGGTAACACCCATGACAAACCCTCAGACACCCTTGTGCACCCCCTTCATGCTGACGAGACGTTTGCCTTACGCTGCCTACTGCACATATGTGATGCATGCCCTGTGGCTGCAGCACAGGTGGTGGCAGGTTGAGTGAGGCTGGCCGTGAGGGAGATGCACGAGAGGGTGAGTATGGGATGGAGCAATGAGATTGTATGAGGAGTGGGTTGCGTGTTAGTGGCAGGGTGAGTACTGGCGAGGTGAGTAGGTGGAGGTAAGATGAGGATGGGGTGTGAGTGGGTATGAAGGGTGATGTGACAGAATAGTGTTGGCGGTGCCGAAGGAGATGTGGGGTGGGGGCAGTGTTGTGGCAGACGGAGTGTAGGGGAAAGACTTCGTGTTCTCACTGCGGCTGACCTACTGCGGTCATTGCAGCGCCTCCTGCACTGTATGCAGGTGGGCGATATGTTGGTGGCGCAGGTGACCCCCTCTGCCACCTCGAGCCAGGCCTTCTTGGTGGCAGAGGCAGGCCGCTTCCTCCCGCCCGCCGGGGGGAAGATCTGTGTCCTCCCCCTCCTCCTCACCCCATCTGATGATACCTGGGGTGAGGCATCATTAAACTGGGAGCAGCCTTCCCCCTGGGCTGCTCCATGCTGCAATTTGTCCCATTGGTTGCAGCATCTGTCAGTGGAGGACTGCCCCTTTAACTAGAGAGCCTCCAGCTGACAGATCGTACTGCGCATGCGCAGCCCGACCGACGCGCAGGCCAGCGCCGTGGACCCCGGAGGAGCAGGTAATTGATTCCTATTAGTGGGTTGCCTGCTACGATCGCGTGGGCAACCCACTAATTTCGCCGAGCGTGTTGACCACGCTCCCGGAGGACCACCCGCTGGGAACCCGCAGGCCAGCTAAATTCGGGCCCCTGGAGTTGGGAGCACATGAACAAGACTTTTTGCACTGATTTATTAGGTACACATGCAATCTTTTGGTTATAATCAATTTTCTGAAAATTGGGGCACAAGATAAATAAACCAGTCAGCATAAAATTTCAGTTGGTTGATTTTCAAAAACTGTTGGTTTTTCCAGTGGATTAATTTGAAAACCTGTTATAATGAGGGCAACATTTGACTGCCTTAATAGCATTAAAATATACAACATTCCATTTGAAACAGAATCTTAAGTTAACATTTATTACTTTTAGCTCTAGGTGATAATGATTTTTTTCATAAATAGCACTCATATATTGTATATCTTTGTTTCCCTGCATAGAGATACAAATGTTCTAATTGGCTGTGTGGTTCTAAGTGCAATTCTTTTGACATTGAGAAGTGAATTTACTCACTGTGTTAAAAACTCATGCATTCACTAAAGGGGTAATTTTCTGCATGTGTACTGCCAGTTTGGAAATTCAGTGGCACACTGCATACAATTTTCTGTCCATTTAAAACAGTGGTTGGAAAATTGAATGCAGCACCTGCCCAAATTTCCAATATAAAGAAAATATTAATTTTAAACAAAAGAAAGACTTGCATTCATATAGTGCCTTTCACGACCTCAGAACGTCTCAAAGTACAGCCAATTAAGTACTTTTGAAGTGTAGTTACTGTTGTAATGTAGAAAACGTGGCAGCCAATTTGTGCACAGCAAGGTCCCACAAACAGCAATGTGATAATAACTAGATAATCTGTTTTTTAGTGATGTTGGTTGAGGGATAAATATTGACCAAGACACCAGGGAGAACTCCCTTGCTCTGCTTCAAAATAGTGCCACGGAATCTTTTAGGTCCACTTGTGAGGGAAAATGGAACCTTGGTTTAACGTCTCATCAAAATGACAGCACCTCCAACACTACAGTGTCAGCCTAGATTTTGTGCTTAAGTCTCTGGTGTGGGACTTGAACCAACAACCTTTTGATTCAGAGGTGAAAGCACTACCACTGAACCATGGCTAACACTGTACATTGCTGATGGGTGAGGCTCCCTGATGGAGGAACTAAATTGGAAAATTAAGTGTGCATTCGAGTATATTAATTTAGTTTCCCTTTATTAATTTACCCCTTCCATTCCCTCCACGAACCATGATAGGATCCCCCTTGTCCTCACCGTCCACCCCACCAGCCTCCACATTCAACGAATCATCCTCCACCATTTCCGCCACCTCCAGCGCGATCCCACCACCAAATACATCTTCCCCTCCCCTCCCCTTTCAGCATTCTGAAGGTACCACTACCTCCGTGACACCCTAGTCCATTCTTCCATCACCCCCAAAACTCGCTCTCCTCCCCACGGCACCTTCCTGTGCGAGCGCAGGAGATGCAGCACCTACCTCGCCTCCTCCTTTCTCACCATCCAGGGCCTCAAACATTTCGTCCAGTTGAAACAGCAGTTTACTTGTACTTCTTTCAATTTAGTATACTGTATCCTCTGCACACAATGCGAACGCAGACTGGGTGATTGCTTTGCTGAACACCTCTGCTCTGTCCGCAAGCGTGACCCTGACCTGCCGGTCGCTTGCCATTTTAATTCCCCTTCCCACTCCTACTCTGAACTCTGTCCTTGGCCTCTTGCACTGTTCCAATGAAGCTCAATGTAAGCTCGAGGAACAGCACCTCTTCTTTCGTGTAGGCACTTTACAACCTTCCAGACTCAACATTGATTTCAATAACTTCAGATCATAACCACTGCTCTCATTTTTTCAGTCAGCTAGTGCTGGTAATAGTTCTGCTGCTACCATTTACAGCTGCTACTGATCAATCTTTTATTTCTTAACTTGTCCCATTACCATCTTCCTTGCCTTGCACTATCATCCCTTTTGTCTTTTAATCACTCGTGCCCTTCACCCTATCAGAGACCTTCTCTTTTGTTCTTTCTCCCCTTCCCCACCCCTTCCCTGGCTCTGTATTTGCTCAAAAACTTTAACTCTTTTAACATCTTCCAGTTCTGACGATAGGTCTTTGATGCTGCCTGACTTGCTGAGCTTCTCCAGTATTTTCTGTTTTTATTTTTAATTTAGTGCATTAGCATTAATGGAGTATTATCACATTTTTTTGCCAAAATTCCTCCTGGGACCAAACTGGTTTAACGCACATGTTAATGTTTAATTTTTAGCTTTTTAAGATATTCACCCGTCATAAAGGCAGGCATAAGGCAGCGGAGAGTTGACAGAGGTCCAGTACAGACCAGAATAGGGTGTTGTGTAGTGACTCAACTGGTTCAGTCCACACAAAGCATAAGTGTATCTGCAAGTCTTCCTCCATAGACATAGTAACACAAATAATGCACAGTAGCATAGTAATGTTTTGGCCAGGAGAATACTGTTGGCCCATCTAGGTCACCCTTCTAAGACTTCCATCAGGTTCCTTACCTGATGTACTGCCAGCATTTTCTGTTTTTATTTAGGAATTCATCCAATATCTTTTTGAAACCTGCCATGATTTTCTATCCGGCCAGCCCCACTGGTAAACTGTTCCACAATTCATCCAAATTAAAGTTGCATAAATTACCCATTTTCCTTTGACACCCTTTAAATTGTGCCTTCTTGTCCTCAAATTCCATACCTGACAGAAGAACTTTCCTGGATCTAACTTCTTTATACCTGTGAAGATCTTAAAAAACTTCTATCATGTCCCCTCTCATCCCCCTCTTCTCAGAAGAGCAATCTTTTTTCATAACTCTTATCCTCAGCTCCGATTCCCCGACCTGGCCTCCTATCTCCTAAAAATGGGTGTGTCTGAATTTCTACCCCCATGTATTTAAAAAATGTTTTGATATTGCACTTTTATTTTTTGCCAAATTCCTCTCTTGTTCTCGCTTTGCATTTCTTATTTGTTTCTTGGTATTCCTCTGATTGATTTTATAGTTGGCCTTACTGTTCCTTCCCTGTACATTTCAGAATTTTTCTCATTCCCTAATGCTTTCCATGAGTTCCCTTTTCATCCATATCAGTTTTATTTTCCTGTTTTGTCCTCAACTTGTTTGTGGGATAAACTATTCCCTCAATAGTTTGAAGCAAATCCAATATTGCCTTCTTCCCTGTGGGTTACCTCACCTGCTGGTTAGAAAAAAGCTTATTGAAGTTCAGTAAATTCCCTCCCGCATACACAAGGCAAGTTTAGAAATATAGTGGCCTTGACATCCACACATTACCTAATCTTCCTGCCTATTCCCTGGGCTTGGAGTCACTCTTTGTTACTAAATCTTGTGAGATTGAACATACAATTGAGTATTTTGATGCAGGAATGAGGATGGAGATTCCTTTCTTCATCATTTTGTTCTATTGTGCTTGATGAACAGCAGGGAAGTAAATAAATTTGTCCTGCCTTTTCATTTTCTGCTTCCCTGTTGGTTTTCTTCCTTATTCTTGCCTTCATTTTCGCCTCTCACCAATTTTTAAATAATTTATATTGCCTTAATTTCTTTCTCTCTTTTCCTTTCCTTAGAACTGTCCCATACATTGTCAAAGTAGCACAGGGAGTACATTGGCGAATCAAATGAGAAACTCCCAGTTGTGGGGAAGAGCAGAGCCGTGAAAGGCTATTCTGAAGCATTTATGTTTTAAAAATAGAAACATTGTCAAACTTAGGGGTAGTTCAATAGAGGGAACATCTCCAGATCTGTTTGGGTGGGAGGGAGCAGCTGGAGGATGGTAATGAATAGTTGAAGCACTCAAGGCAGAGCAAGAAACACCAGAGATATACCTGAAACTGGGGAGCACTTGATCTGGTCCTGGGTTATGTCCCTGCTCTGCTGCATTCTTCACATCAGGCCTCGTTGGCCAGTACCATAGAGTATAAAGATATTGGAAATCTGGTGCTCTCTTAGAGGGTGAGGGTGTGCAAGGGTCAAGACTGTTAATGAAGGCATGTTAAGCTGAGTATGGATGGGAAAGGATGGGGGGACGGAGGGGAAGACATCACAAAGACAGATTATCTGGTCATTATCTCATTGCTGTGTGTGGGACCTTGCTGTGTGCAAATTGGTTGCTGTGTTTTCTACAACAGTGACTACTTCAAACGTACCTCATTGACTGTAAAGCGCTTTGGAATGAGCTGAGGTCATGAAAGGTGCTAGATAAATGCAAAGGCATTCTATTTTTAATTGATAGCTGTGTTGGTTACGTTTATAGATATGTTTTTGTTTTTATTCCCTGTTGAATTTTTTTTTGAGTTTATTATTTGAGTTATATAATGAAGTGTATGAGGTCATGCTAGCTGTATCTGAGAGAATTTTTTTTGTCAGAGTGATTGGACAGAATTTTTTTGCTGACATGTTTGGGGTGAAATTTTGTATAATGTATGACTGATGAGATAACAAAAGTAGAAAATGATTGATTAGGAAGCAGACAATCACAAACCACACACATAACCGATGAGAAAGGCAGGAATTACATTCACTAGACCTAAAAGCTCTCCAAGTATCAGCCTTGGCTAGTGATAGCATTCTCACCTCTGAGTCAGAAGACTGTGGGTTCAAACCCCACTTCATTATCTCAGCTGATACTTCAGTGTAGTGGAGGGAAAGGTGCCATCTTTCAGATGAAACATCAAACTGAGGCCTTGTCTGCCCTCTCAAGGTGATATAAAAGATCCCATAGCAATAATTGAAGAAGACCATACTACACATCAAACTACTGCATTGGCTGTGAAGTGCTTTGGATGTCCTAGGTGCTATATAAATGCAAGTTCTATTATAAAGGTTGTAATTTGAATTTTAAAAAACCTAAGAATTATTTTTTAATTCTGTATAATTCTTTCAAGAAAGCATTAGAAAGTATTCTTCTTTAAAATATTTTTTTATACATAGCAGGAAGCAGAATAAGAACAATATTTAAAGTATGAAGAGTACAAATAGAGAAAGAAAGTCAATTCTTGTTGGTTTCTTCTGACCTGGAGTTGAATGTATTAGATTGTGGCTGTAAGGAGTCAAGCCAAATTAAACAAAATTCTGCCATAGTAGCATAATAACATTGTCACATGGTATAATGCTCCTGTTATAAGATGTTAAAATTTGGATAATTCCCACATACCAAAGGACTCAAATTTCACATGTACATGTACACATTGTAGATTCTAACCAATGTGATCCAAAACATTCAGGTCCCATTTACTGATTTTAAATATTTCTTAAATTTCAAATATGCGGGTTATTGTATATTTCATCTTCCAAGTTGCTTGTGTAGGTTTTTGCTATTGCCAGTCTTCAAGAGAGTTCAATAAATTTTGGATCGAAAGCTATCAGTGTTGACCTAATTAAATTCAACTTTAGGAGGTAATGAGCTTCTTCAATATTAAACCAACACCGTTTTAGCTGTGTAAACGTGAATGCTCAGCACTTCAATTTTTTTTAATTGAAAACTCCACTCCTCTATATTTTATATAACCTCCTTCTGCGTTGTATGATTCTAACATCTTTCCCAGGAAAAGTTTAGAATTGTTGAGAAAAAAAAATACTTTGAGATGGACATATTTAAAGGATCTATGAGTTTTTCTTTCAAAGGCTTTTAAAAAAATAACTTTTGCTGATTTAAGGCGAAGAACTAATGGCTGTCTAGTCTATTTAATGCTTCTGATGTCATAGGAAATTTTGCTCATCACCTAAAATAGGAAATATGAGTAACTGGCAAAAGAAGGGTACAACTGTGTATTCTGCAGCTTTATAAGAAACATAAGAAATAGGAGCAGGAGTAGGCCATACAGCCCTACGAGCCTGTTCCGCCACTCAATGAGATCATGGCTGATCGTCGGCCTCAATGCCACTTTCCTGCCTGATCCCCATATCCCTTGATTTCCCCTAGAGTCTAAAAATCTATCTCAACCTTGAATATACTCAACGACTCAGCATCCAATTTAATTTCTGCGATATCAAAATCACATGACTGTGGCACTGAGCTGTTTCAAATCAAGCAAAAGGTGATGATAAATGAAAAGGGCTGTCAGGGGCGGGACAGCAATGATTAGTGAAGATCTGCAAATATCTGTTATGGGTCCTCTGGTGTTTCAATGTTAATGAATGATATGAAGGAAATGTCATTCAATATTAAATTTGCTGATAATATTCTTGTGGCCAACCCATGAACAATGTTGGGAAAAATGAGCAGACACAGATAAATGAAGTGAATGGGCTATGAAATATCCATTGACATTTAATGTGATACATATTGCTGTAAGGAACTCGAAATGGGAACACAGTGGACCTATCTATTGCAAAAAATGGAACAGGAAAAATTATTTGGGCATGATTCAGTAAATTTATCTAGTCAATGCAAGACTGCTGGTGATGATGCTTTTCATCTCCATGGATGCATCGCAAGGGCATCAACTCCCAATTGAGATATGTAAGGAATCTTACAACACCAGGTTATAGTCCAACAGTTTTATTTGAAAATCACAAGCTTTCGGAGGCTTTCTCCGAAAGCTTGTGATTTTCAAATAAAACTGTTGGACTATAACCTGGTGTTGTAAGATTACTTACATTTGTCCACCCCAGTCCATCACCGGCATCTCCACATCATGGCCCAATTGAGATAGATAGATAAAAATTAAATTCATACATACATACATACATATACACAAAGTATGTGCATCATGAGGATATTACTACACTAGCAAGAATATAAAGTGGTGATGCTGATGTTCTAGGGCTCAAAATATTATTTAATATGAATAATTCTCTCATTTATATGGCACAGTATTATTGCAAAACATTTGAAAGCCCTTCATACAATGAATTATTTTCAATGTGGTGACTGTTGGTATGTAGGAAAAATGAGAACAAATTAACTGAATTAATGTTCTACTCATTAGTGAGATTAAAAGGATGGAGGTCTTTTAGGTGATGAAAAGAAATTGGTGTTGTGGATGCAGGAAGGTTATTTAACTTAGGCTCCCTGCCCCCTCAGAATAGTAGATAGAAGCTAGATTTGTTGAATCCAGGAGCATTATAGCAAGCACCTTCCCAGGAACAGTGATGGCTTGAGTTCTTATATTCCTTCCTGTTCCTCTTCTACAATGACTGAAAGGTCATCTGAGGCTTCTCCCAATGCTCTTTATACCAGCCACTAAGAGTTATGCAATATGGTCTTAGTAACTTAGCTTCTAATTTCCCCTCCTTGTTTCTGATCCAACTTTTATCCTTTGCTTATTGCTGGTCCCAAAAAACAATCCAAAATCATGAAACCACTGCATGATACATCCACATCCTACGATCCTGGAGTTCAGCGTTCATGCACGAACAGTCCTTCTTTTGAAAAGAAAAAGGCAAATCATCAGTAATTGTACACTTTCTAGCATCCATATATCAAATCCCTATCTGAAGTATAAATGACAGTTGAAAATATTTCTTATGTTGTATTTGCATCCTAAATAAACATATTTACAAAGCGTGTGTATTAAGGCATAATGACAATAATAAATCATTACTGTGTATCGTGACAGGAGTGGAGTAAGGTCAATTGTTTGAAGTTTAGTAATTGCACTGATTTAAAAAAAACTTTAATGGAATGTGAAATCTAAAACATCACATACAGGGTAATTAACATGCCACAGTATTTTTATTTTATTAATCCCCAAAAACAATGAGGCATAATGAACCTACACAAGGCTAAAATCATAAGTTTAATATTTTGATTTTGAGAAACAATTATAAACACATCGTACTCTTGTGCAAGATAGGAAATGTCGATTTTCAAATGATGATTTTTTTTTCTACTTTATTATAAAATTCTGCTGGCTGCAAACATGATTTCAACAATACAGCAATAATGTCAATGACTTAATTAACAGAGTTTCCTCCAGGGTAGGAGGGAGATGTTCAATTTAGGATTTCATATATGGCAGATACAAAAATAAAGGATAAAATTCTTCAGTAATATATGTGATTTCAATGCCAGGTCTCCAACATTGTGTGCAGATTTCAACACTCTACAAACAGGCTGATAGAAACCTTGATGTGATTTCTTCCATAAGTTCACCTTGCCCCTTTTAAATTTCATTTTTGAAAAGCTAAAATTTTTGTATTCTCACTTCTCAAAGTTTGCACTGTTTTGTGTACAGCAATGCATTTCTTGTAAGAATATAGCTTTGCAATCACAGTGTCATTTTTATCGGTGTAAATGTTAGAAATTATTTGTCTACTTATATTATCCATCGTTAACCAGTTTCTTTCTTTGCGTGACACTTTCATCATCTCGGGGACCATTGTATTCACATTTTATTTGATTATATCCAATTACACAAATCTCTAACCTGCAATCCCATTTCTAAAAACCTAGCTAACATTTTTTTTTAAAAAAAGGTATTATCATAACAGTAGCCACATTTGCTAGGAGCCCATTTTTCATATTCGCTATGCTGTGGGGGAGAAATCTTTCCAATATATCGGCCCCAATATTAGGAGGGAAGCGGGGGGGTGGGGGGGGGGGTGTGGGGGTCGACTGGGCGCGTCAGTAACGCACCCAGTGAAATCGGTGTGCTCTGCACGCGATCTCAGCCTAATTGAAGGTACTCACGCGTGTTTCCGGGTTTCCCGTTGCAGACCTGCGCAGCAGGCGCACTGCGCACCCACATCACAGGCTGTCAGCAGGAGGAGCCCTATTTAAAGGGGCAGTCCTCCAATGCTCCTCCTGCAGCAAAGAACCAAATTGGCAGCATGGAGCAGCCCAGAGGCAAGGCTGCTCCAAAGTTCTCAGACTCCTCACTCCAGGTGCTGCTCGATGGGGTCAGGAAGAGGAGGGAATCGTTTTTCCCAGCGGACAGGAGGAAGTGGCCTGCCTCTGCCACCAAGAAGGCCTGGTGGCAGAGGAGGTCACCAGCAGCAGCAACATCTCCCGAACCTGGGTCCAGTGCAGCTTTAATGACCTAACCAGGTCAGCCAAAGTGAGTATATTTATGCATTCTCCCACACTCCGTTTTCCACATCACCTCCACCACCACACAACTCCTTCTGCATTACCACCACAATGCTCTCGCATCACTCCTCACATCCACTCAACCACCATCCTCACCTTGCCTGCACTTACTCACCGCCCCAGTTCCCATTTGAACACAATCCTCATACAATCTCATGGCAATGTCTCACATGCACCCTCCCATGCATCTCCCTCACGGTCACCCCCACCCACACAATGCATGCAGTGGGTCACTATGCAACCATCACTCAATCATGCCTCTCTGTGTTTTGCCTTGATAGGAGAAGAGATGCCAGAATGCCTGGGAGAGGGCAAGGACCGGAGGGGGCCCGCCACACAAGGTGGTCCTCACCGACGTAGAGCAGCAGGCACTGGAATTAAGCCGTATGCTGGAGTGCCTGTCCGTGGCGGACGCTGAGACTGGAAGTGCACAAGCAGCTGGTGACAGAAATCTAACACTCAGCACTCATGATAGCGAATGATCTTAACATCACTTGGCATCTGCAGCACCTCAACATCTGTCCACATGCTTAATTTGCTTTTTGTTCTCTTGCAGGGCCATCTGCAACCGCCATGACTGCGGAGGGCGATTCCTCAGAGGACCTGCCGGTCTCTGAGGGGGCATTGTCACATCTGAGTGAGCCATCCACCAGCGCAGATACACACACGTCGGTGGCTCCCTGTCCTCAGTTAGTTGGGGTTGCACATGGTGAGTCACCATGCACATATGAGCACGAGCAGACCCTGGTGGCAGGGGCAGCCGTGGAGAGTCCGCGTCGGTGGGAGCACTCTTCTCCAGGCTCTGCTCAGCTGGACCAGATGCTGAACCCTGGGGGCCAGCCATGAAAAGGAGAGTCATCGAGGGGCAGCAGCACATTGCCGAGGTACTGGAACAGTTGCCACGCGCACTCTCCACAATCGCGCAGTGGATGGAGGAGTCCAACTCCTGCGTGAGTGGAATACTGTCACAGGGACGTGAAGGCATCTCTGAGATAGTGTCGTGGGTAGGTGCGGGAATGTCTGCGATGGAGGAAAGGCTAGCCTCCATCGAGCTTCAAGCACCGCTCATCAATGAGTCCATTCAGGCCCTGACAACGGCCGTTCGGATTCAGGGTGACAGATACGTTACAACTGGCCTTCCAAGGCTTCACACAAGTCCTCCAAACTGTCATCCAGCAGGGTGGAAGGAGTGGTGTGGGCCTGGCCCAGGAGAGGGATGATGGCGAAAGGGGACATGGAAGTTGGGCGCCACTCAAAGAGCTCCCACGTCTCACCAGTTGCCCCCCTCTCAACCAGTACCCGCAATGCTGCCTCCTCTCCAGGTGGTCGAGTTTGCCCCTGCACAGGTGCAGGTGGAGCAGTCTTTGGAAGGGCCCTCACGGGCACCAAAACCCAGAGGACGTCCGCACAAAGCATCTCATCGGTCAGGGCATGGACAAGAGCAATCTACCACTACCTCTGTTGAGGCCACAGGGGTAGCACCACGTAGGGGTTCCCGTAAACGTAAGGTGAAGGTTTTGTGAGCACAAAGGGGATGCACAAGGGTGTATGATGGAATGTCATGTTTTTCATTTAGATTTGTTTCTTTTGCCACTCACATTAAAATTTGTTATCACCACTACTGCCACGTCTTTGCAAATCTTGTCTGGCTTGTGCAATAATTCCCTTTCCTGAGGATCACCATGAAGATCCACAGCTGATGCCACTGCAGATGGGTGTAGGTGTATTTGCAGGGCTCTTTGTGCAGACGACTGAGAGACACCGGTGATGTCCCCAGTGGCACCCTGGAAGGATCCGGAGAAGTTGTTGAGGGCAATGGTGACTTTGACAGCGACGGGTAAGAAGGTGGTGCTCGGGCCAGCCAGGAGCAACTTGGCATCAAAGAGACTACATATGTCCACGACTACATGTCGAGTGACTCTGAGCCTCCGTGTGCACTGCTCCTTAGAGAGGTCCAGGAAGCTGAGCTTGCTCTGTAGACCCTGTGGCGAGGATAGTGCCTTCTGCATGCATCTCTCTCCGCAGTTGCCATCCCTCCTGCTGTGCAGGTGGATGTGTCACAGCACTGTGTTGTGGAGCTGCACGTGTCTGAGGTGGACGGCATGGACGGTGATGCTGTTCGTCCGCCAATGAGGTCATGACTGCAGCTATGGCGGCCCCCATCCGCAAGATGTACATTTGAGGGGGTCTGCAAGGTAGGTAAAAGTGTCTGCACAACGGGGTTGAGGTTCCAAGTTGGTGAATTTTAGTGTTAGGAGGAGGGAGGTGCAGGCCAAACTTTGTCCAAAGTGACAGAGTGGCCTCCTGCAATGAGTGAGGGTATCCCCCCCCCCCACCTGTCAAATGGACTTCTGCAGCTCCCACTGGCTGGTGGCTGCAACACGTCTGTTTCAACTGGGAGTGTTTCCCCCAGCACAGGAAACACACTCTGTTGATATGAAAATCCCACCCCTCCTAAAATATCATGTCAATCAGGTCTTCAAACGACCTGAACTATCTAAATAATTGCTTTAAGTGGCAATTAAAGCCGGCGGGAGTCCCGCATGCGGGGGCTGCGCGCTCATCCAAGCGCGTCATTGGGGAACCCGGAAGTGGGCGAGTTGGAGCTGGGCTCTGGACCTGCTCCGGGATTCCCAGATTTTAGCAACCCCCCCGCCACGAACGCACCCGCTCGGCCATCCTAAAATTGACCCCATCATCTTGCCTAAATTTATTTATTTTGTACTTGTGTCCTCCAGATTTGTGCTCATAGCCCACGTTAGCTAACCAGATTTCAGCAGCATTATCAATGGCTCTTATCACTGTAAAGGCCTGGGTCATACACCGCTTCAATCTTTTCTCTAATGAAAACAAATTCAACTCTGAGTTTGTCCTCATAAATTACAGACTTAAATTCCTGAGTCATTTTTGTTGCTCTCCTCTGAACTCTCTCCAACACATCAATGTCACTTTGAAGGTAGGATGGCCAAAACTGCACACAATATTGCAAATGACTTACCGTCAAATGCCCTTCACAGACTTCCCAGTGCATGGTATGCCTTGCTGATAATAAACTTCACTGACTGGATATTTTTATTTTGGACAATCACACTCTAATCATTTGTCTTTCTGGCTTTGCTGTTATTGCTGATAAACACCCCTTTAGTTTGTATCCATGTTACACAAAATAATACTGCATTTATCAACATTAAGAGCCATACGCCATTCCGTCATCTATGCACTTAATCAGTTCAGATACAACTGAAGTTTGTCTCTTTTCCTTATACTCATAACTGGCTGCATGGCTTAGAGTTGTCAGAAAGTTTTACAGACCTCTGTATTCATAAATAAATAGGGAACCCATAGAACTGCACAAGTCAATGTCTCCAGCCACAGGCTTTTTGTTTATCTGTTGCCAAGACAGTTTTAAAACCAGTTAGCTAATTTGGCATTAGGTACAGTGCAAGTACAGGATAGTCACTAAAAAACATTACTCTTGCGTAGAGAGCTTTAACCCAGTGTCTAACTAACTTTGGACTGCTTGATACTGATACTTTGCACAAAAAGTGAAAAATGTTCCATTCCAACAGATGTAAGGAATCTTACAACACCAGGTTATAGTCCAACTGTTTTATTTGAACATCACAAGCTTTCAGAGGCTTTCTCCTTCGTCAGGTGAGTATATCATCCCACACTCACCTGACGAAGGAGAAAGCCTCCGAAAGCTTGTGATTTTCAAATAAAACAGTTGGACTATAACCTGGTGTTGTAAGATTCCTTACATTTGTAAACCCCAGTCCATCACCGGCATCTCCACATCATTCCAACAGAAGTATTCCTCATCCATACCTTAATGAGCAGTGTTTGGTAATGTCAACTTGGTTCAGTTGGTAGCGCTCACCTTTGGTAGCATTCACACCATCAAGTCAGAAGATTGTGTGTTCAAACCCCACACCCATACTTAAGTACATAATCCAAGCTGATACTCCAGTGCAGGACTGAAGGAATGCTGTATTGTCAGAGATGCCATATTTTGAATGAGATTTTAAGCCAAAGCCCCATCCCCTGGGTCAGCTGGATATTAAAGGCCCTGGTACACTATTTGAAGAGCAGGGAATTCTCTTAGTATCCTGGCCAACACCCTCAACCAACATCACATAGAACACATCAATTGGTCATTCATCTCACTGTTGTTTGTAGCATCTTGTACAAAAACGTCTGCCTACATAACCACAGTGACTACACTTCCAAAAGTAATACTGTATATGAAATGTTTGGGATGTGATAAGGTGCTGGAAGAATGGAAGTATTTCTTTCTTTGCGCACAAAAAAACTCCATGCAAAAAAGTCACGCATAAATTACAAACATACAGTAATAGCTGTGTTACATGTTACAATAACTAATTGAGATAAACTCCATGGCAAACTTTCATCCCTCAATCAACACCAAGATAGATTAACCGGTCATTCATCGCATTGCTGTTTGAGATTTCTTTGCTCTCGGCAAACTGGCTGCGACATTTGTCTACAAAACAACAATGACTACTTCAAAAGTAATTTATTGGCTGTGAAGTGCTTTGGGAGCCCTCAGATATGAAAGACACGATGTAAATGCAAGCCTTTCATTTACTTTTAATATAATAAACTTGTACATTGCAGTTATTCACCATATAAACACCAAAAGGGTCATTTTACAAATATGCTCTCCAAGCACAGAGGTTCGCCTATTGTAAATGCATATTAGAAATTTGGGTGCCTCCCAAACTGCCAATGTGCATTCCTTTTGGTGAATTTCTGCACTGGGAGCTTGAATTCATAAACATTTCCATTAAGTGTGATATTAAAGGGGAAGAAAGATATACTATCATGTTTTTAATATCTTATCCAAAGGACGGCACTTCTGACAATGCACGTCCCTCAGAAAAATCTGAAGTGTATCAGTGCAGTGTATTTCTGTAGGGTTGGTTGGTTAGAGATTAGTTCCCAAACCAGACCCAAGTTCTAGCCCTATAAAATTGAATCCCAGTCAGTGATGTCACCAGAGCAAGTTTTTAAAAAAAAATTAAGAATATTTACATAGATGCCGAGGGGCTAATTTGAATAAAAATTACTCCCTCGACTTTCCTTCCTCCTTGAGCATACAATGGGCCAGAATTCTCTGTGAGCAGCAAACGAATGGCACCTGTCGTTCATTAGACTTGCACATAGACTTTTCATGGGCTTTTGCACAGCAAGTGCCTCTTATCGGGTGCTCAATCCAATGTGGCACCCTTTCCCGGACATCTGGGACCTGTGTGAATGGGCAAGCTGTTGTGTATCCCCTTAACCTATCAGATTGTTAATAGGCAGTGCAAAGTCAGAACCAAGAAGTGTAAATTAAAATAGTGAATTCAATGTCAAATCAGATACAGTTAAGTGAAATAAAGAAGGTAAGAAATATTGAATTAAGAAAGAGATAAAAGAGACAAAGTAAAAAAAAAAAATTTTTTTTTTAAATGTCCAACAATTAAAATCTGAAGGAATGAGACTCCACACTTGTAAAAGTTAATTTTCAGTGTCAGAGACGTTGTTTAGCAGTCATTAAGACTTAGAACACCGTTAAAAGCGTGCTTAAACTTAAATGACTTGATGTACCTTTTTTTGGCAAGATTAATTCGTATCCATCAGGTCAGTACAGGAACGTCACACCGTTCCATTCATTTGAAAGGTAAGTCAGCCAGCGAAATGCCGTTGTTGCGCAGCTTATGGAGGAGCAGGGCATCTGGTAGTGCAACTTCTGGATTTCTGCGTTGTGCGGTCGTCGGAAGTTGCTCTACCATTTGCACAGAAATAACCGTGAGCGCTGTTAGCCTCACCATTACTTTCACAGCAAAATCCAGCCCAATATATATTTTATATTTAGTATGTGAATAAAGAACAATTTATTTACACACTATTAAAATTGTTAATCCAAAATGACAATTCAGAAATAACTAGTTTTTAAAAAATTAATAATTATACTAAATGTAACAAAGTATTAGTACAACTAGCAACTTTAAAACAAACTCAACTAGGTCAAGATTTTCCACAAAGCAAGTTATTTTGAAAACTATTTCATTTTATTTACTTTTTGCTAATCATAGAAAGCTTACTCCACAGAAGGAGGCCATTCAGCCCGTCAAGTCCATGCTAGTACTATGCAAAAGCAATCCAGCTAGTTCCACTGACCCTCCCTATCCCCATAGCCCTGCAAATTTTTTCCTTTCAAGTACTTATCCAGTTCCCTTTTGAAAGCCATGATTGAATTTGCCTCCACCGTCCCCCTGGCAGTGCATTCCAGATCTTAACCACTCGCTATGTAAAAAGTTTTTCCTCATGTCATCTTTGGTTCTTTTGCCAATCACCTTAAATCTATGTCCTCTGGTTCTTGACCCTTCCACCAATGGGAACAGTTTCTCTCCATCTACTCTGTCTAGACCCTTCATGATTTTAAATACCTCTATCAAATCTCCTCTCAATCCTCTCTGTTCCAAGGAGAACAGCCCCAGCTTCTCCAGTCTATCCACGTAACTAAAGTCCCTCATCCCTGGAATCATTCTCGTAAATCTTTTCTGCACCCTCTCTAAGGTCTTCATATTTTTCCTAAATTGAGGTGCCCACAACTGGACACAATACTCCAGTTGTGGTTGAGCCAGTGTTTTATAAAGATTCATCATGACTTCCTTGTTTTTGTACTCTATGCCTCTATGTATAAATTTAGCCCAGGATCCCATATGCTTTTTAACCGCTTTCTCAACCTGCCCTGCCAACTTCAATGATTTGTGCACAGATACCCCCATATTTCTTTGTTCCTGTACCCCTTTTAGAATTGTGCCCTCTAGTTTATATTGCCTCGCCTCATTCTTCCAACCAAAATGTATCACTTCGTATTTTTCTGCTTTAAATTTCATCTGCCAAGTGCCCGCCCATTCCACCAGCCTGTCTATGTCCTCTTGAAGTCAATTGCTATCCTCCTCACTGCTAACTACACTTCCAAGTTTTATGTCATCTGCAAATTTTGAAATTGTGCCCTGGACACCCAAGTCCAAGTCATTAATATATATCAAAAAAAGCAGTGGTCCTAGTACCGACCCCTGGGGAACACCACTGGACACCTACCTCCAGTCTGAAAAACACCGTTCACCACTACTCTCTGCTTTCTGTTACTTAGCCAATTTTGTATCCATGCTGTTACTGCCCCCTTTATTCCATGGGCTTCAATCTTGATGACAAGCCTATTATGCAGCACTTTATCAAACGCCTTTTGAAAGTCAATATACGCTACATCAACTTCATTGCCCTTATCTACCCTCTCTGTTGCCTCATCAAAAATCTCTATCAGGTTAGTTAAACATGATTTGCTAATAAGTTTAATCAATTATATATATATATATATATATATACACACACATACACACACACACACACAATTTAATAGGAATTCAGATGATTGCATATGTTAATGACATATTTCTCCCATAAATCACATTTTTCTTGTTTCATTTCAGTTACATTACCTGTCACAAATAATTTTAATTACAATGTGGACAAATGTACGAGATACCAGAATAATTTTAGTGGGAGACTCTCGTAGTTAAATAGTGTTAACTCAAGTTTTTAAACTCCCATTCCAATTAATGATATTATATACAACAAAAAAAAACCTTAAAAGATATATAGCACCTTTCAAGGCCTCAAGATGTCTCAATACGCTTCACAGCCAATGAAGTAATTTTGAAATATAGTCACTGTTATAATGTAGGAAACAGGGCAGCCAATTTGTAAACAGCAGGGTCCTACAAGCAGCAATGAAATAAATGACCAGATCATCTGTTTTAGGTGATTGTTCAGGAATAAATGTTGGCCAGGACAGAGAACTCTCCTCCTCCTCTTCAAATACTGGCGTTGGATCTTTTATGTCCACCTGAGAGGGCAGACGGGGCCTCAGTTTAACGTCTCACCTGAAAGAAAGCACTCCCTTAGTACTGCAATGAAGTGCCAACCTAGATTATATGCTCAAGTCCCTGGAGTGGGGCTTGAATCCATGACCTTCTGACTCAGAGGTAAGAGTGAGCTGTATTTCAACCAGCACAGCAAGTCAAAGGCTGGCTATTGGGTGACAACGGTTATCCCCTGATGGCATGGTTCATGACACCGGTCAGGAACCCATGCACACGTGCACAGCAGGCCTACGAGAGCCATTCTGCCACAAGGAACATCATAGTGGTTCAGGACGCCTATGGTGTGCTCTGAGCCAAGGCTGACATCGTAAAACTTTAGTTAGGAAAATGTAATTTATGACATTTATAAGAGATAATTAAACATAGTGCAATACATAGGCTGAATGGAGTTTGCTATAAGGAAGTATTGCTTTGAGTGGTTCAATTGACATCATAAACCATAAGACTAAAACTCAGGCATTTATCAATGTCATCTCAATCTTCAGTTGTGATGCATACTTCAATTAATAAAATCAATTGTAATAAATCCTGAAAATTTTAGTCAGGTTACTTCTGGAAGTTACCTTAGACACAAATTCTTCAATTGTAATTACAACTGGTGGTGCAGCTCCAACTCTGCAAACTGTTTACATCTTTATAAGATCACATGATCATGTCAGGCAGAACCACAGTTGCTGCTTAAAGCAATTACTGCACTTTAAGGATGTTTTGTATTAAAGTTAAAAGAATAACAAATCAAATTAGGCTTACTCTTGATGGTGTTATCCTATATGATGTATAAATGTGCAGTTTATAGGGTTGGCTTTATTTCTTTTTCAGAGAGATTGATTTTGTTGTCACACCAGACAATGACAGATAGTAGGCTTCTCTGACACCATCACATAATTTGAATTGAAGTACTCTTCTTTCACAAGAATTGAACTGCACACCACAGAGAAATAGCATGCCCTGTATATTTAATGTGAAATGTGATTCTTCTCAAAAATTAGACAATTTTTTTTACAAAAAAGCATAAACAGAGAACCATCACAATCACTACATTATCTCGGATTGGCAATTACAAAACAAGAAGGGCATTTGGTATGTTCTATACAAGTTTCTAAGTCGCCTCTTCTGCATATTGATTTTTCAAACTGACCAATAGCCTCCCAATTTTCACTGAAAATGTCTGCAGGCTGCTTAGAATCATATGGCAGAAGGAGGCCATTCAGCCCATCTTGCCTGTGCCAGCTCTTTGAAAGAGCTATCCAATACTCTTTCCCCATAGCCCAGTAACTTTCAACTTGCTTTTTTTTTAACGAACAGTTTGCTTGTGGAAAGAAGTTTTGATGATAACTTTAAAGAAAAAACCTAATTGAATCATTTTCTACAAAAAGCTACATTACAACAGCAATTTGTGTCATCCTTAATCTGCAGCAAAGATTTATGCAGAACATTTGATGCTATTCATAACACTCATCATTTTCACATTACAGAAAATACTCCAGTTTGAAGTGGAAGGGGGCAAGAAGAACAATGAAAAGAGAGGAAAGTTTTATGACCTGTGAACCCATAAAATCTTTTCAGAGTATTAAAGTTAGTAGGAGTGAAGCTGGGCTTGTAGAGCCCGTTTTTTTTTTAGGCGTTACGCAGACACCCAAGTCCCGAAAATGGGATCTGAGATATGCGCCCACAATTCTGATGGGAAGTGCGCAGAAAACCATCGTGGTAAAGGGGTTTGCGCGCGCCTATTGACTGCCGGCAACACGCAGAGTAGGGAGAATATAATGCAGATCAGTGTGCAATGCTGATTTGAAGGCAATGCTGCTCTTTTGGAACTCCACACTCCAGCCAATGCACTGTCTTAACCTCACACAGCCGAGCAGGACTTAAAGGGCATGAAGGACCTCCCACCAGCGCTATTTAAAAAGGGACCATGAATTAATTACAGGTTGGTTGCTGGATTATTTCTTCTGGCTACTGGTACAATTGTACGTGTTTTTGGAGGTTCCCTCTACTTGGATAAATTTTCAGTACTCTACAGGGAGAGTGGTCTGGCTGGTTTTGCTGTACACTGTCATTTAAAATATTGTGACAAAAAAAGTTGCTCCCAGACATGGATGGCCTGGTAGGGCTTCCTCTGGGAACTGAACATATCTGGGAGAATGAAGAGAGGCCATGCAGAGCAGGACAAGCTGCTAGAAGAGGGAGGAGGAGCAGGGCACTCAGCAGGAGGCCATATTCATGGTGGGTCTTCAGGGACCAATTCTCTTACCTCAACTTCAGCGATGGCCAGTGCATAAGACATCTTCGGTTCACTAAAGAGGTCATGACTGAAATTTGTCAACTGCTGCAGCCGCAACTGCAGCCTCAAAGCAGAGCAAGGACAGTATTGCCCTTAGCTGTCAAGGTGACCGTGGCTCTTAATTTTTGTGGCTCTTAATTTTTATGGCTCTGGCTCCTTTCAGGCTGCTGCTGGAGGTATAAGCAACATCTCGCAGTTTGCAGTGCACTGCAGTATAAAAGGAGGCCACTAAGGCTCTCTATGCAATGAGAAACACATTCATCTCATCCCCCCTTGCCAGAGACAAGCAGGAGGAGTGAGCATGAGGTTTTGCTCACTTTGCAGGCTTCCCCTTGGTGCAGGATACCATTGACTTCATGCATTTTGCCATGCGTGCTCCTCATCTGAACTTGGGCATATTCATGAACAGAAAGGGATTCCACTCCCTCAATGTGCAGCTGGTGTGTAACCACAGGCAGCGCATCATGCAGGTGAATGCCTGCTATCCTGGCAGCAGACATGATTCATTCATTCATTCTGCGGCAGTCCTCTGTTCCACCTGTATTTCAACCAGCACAGCAAGTCAAAGGCTGGCTACTGGGCTACAATGGTTATCTCCTGATGACATGGCTCATGATGCTGGTCAGGAACCCATGTACACATGCACAGCAGACCTACGAGAGCCATTCTGTCACAAGGAACATTGTAGAGCACACCATAGGCGTCCTCAAGCAAAACTTCCGCTGCCTGCACTGGTCTGGAGGATCCCTGCAGTACTCAGCTGAATGGGTATCAAGATTTGTCGTTAGATGCTGCATAGCCTGGCCATTATGAGGAAACAGCCCTTGCCACTACCTTTCAGACGACAACCTGAGGAGCAAGAGGAAGTGCAACAGGAAGTGGAGGAAGAGGAAGGGAGGCTACACGTAGACAGGTCCTTTCTGCCAAGGCTCTGCTTGATCAGATTATTAAGGAGCGATACCAATAACCTCAACTATACCTCCCCATTCACCAACAGTCCCACACTCCTTACCTTTCCTCTCATATATGACCATCAAATCGTCCCCCTTATGATTACATGTTGGTTTCTCCTTCAGCTCAGTGCAGAAATAAAAACCACCACCAAGTACAAATTCAAATGCACATTTGTAAATTAACGCATGAAATGATGCAAACAAAATGAGATTATTCACCCTTGTGCATTCCCATATTGCCTGACTTTCGTGTACCTTTACCTTTCATAGTGCTCTTACGAGGTGCATCCAGTGGCTGGAGCATGGGAGATGGAAGGCTGCTGACCTTCGACAGAGGAGAATGCAGATGGCCTTGAAGAATGACTTTGAGCAGCTCTGGATCAGAAGGGCCTGGCTTCTGACTTCACCATCTCAGCCTGGGTTGCAGCTGTCTGGGCTGGCTGGCTGACAGGCAACAAGGGTACTGGCGGAGTGGCAGTGGAAACCTAAGATAGGACAGCAGGTTTGTCTTCTGTGGAGCCACTGCCACTCTCCCGGATCACGCCTCAGCAATCCTGGTGATCTGTTGGAGAACAGATCACTGGACTGCTGTGATGCCCTGGAAGCCCCTTTCAACAGTGGTACCCAGGGCCATGATAGCAGCAGTCTGAGATTCCAATGCAGCAGTCAGACCTTTGATGGAAGCTGTTTGAGCTGCAATAGAAGCTGTGACATCAGTCATCAGACGCTGCATCATGGTGGGTTTCACAGGAGTGCTGATGGAGGTGACCATTCGTTCCACGTTGGAAAGGACGGGCTCCAAGCTCTGTGCAAAGCCCTGTGCCAAGTTGCAGCTGGACTCCTCCATGCTCCTTGGCACTGTGTGCAGGCTTTCTAGTCCATGAAGCATTTGGTTGTGTATGCCCATCAGCTTTTTTCTGTAGTCTGGCCCATTGAAGTAATCAACTGAATCCTGGGCAGTAGAACTTGCATGCGACCTCGCCCTCCGTCGAGCTGGCACTTGTGATATCCATTCCCCCCCCCCCCGCCATGGTCCAAGCACACCTGTGCCCGGTGTCTCATCACGTGCAGATCCCTCCTCTATCCTAGCCTTTAAAGTACACGCAGTGTCAGTCTCTGAGCTGGTGGCTGCGAGTGTATGATCAAGTGATGGTGTCTCTTCATCATCATTGTCTTCTTCCTTTGCCTCCTCTGACTGGGAAGGTTCTGAAATGACAATGGGACAAGGGTTGGGTTGTGGTGAGGGGAGAGGAAAAAGTAAGAAGTGTGTGCGTACACCATATGCAGCACGAGTCAGAAAAGATTGTGGGACGAGGGAGAAATGGGAAGAGAGAAGGAGGATTAGGTATGCAGAGACCCTCATCATCAATCCCGCCAGCGCCGTCAGTGGCCATGGCCTCAGCATTGGCCCTTCCCATGATAGCCAGCACTGTCTCCTCTATGGGAGTTAAAACATGCAGGCATACTTGTCCTCCTCCAGTTGTTTCTTGTTGCCTACTGTTATGCATCTGAAAGAAAGAAATGTGTCACTAAGTGTCCTACAAGATATTTGGGTGATGTGATTGCCACAGTTGAATAGCTGCCAGTGTGTGTGTGAACTATGAGTTGTGGGTGCGAGTCTTGCAACAGTGCTAAGTGTGTTAGGGTGAGATAAAGCATATAATTTGAATGGTTGAGTACTGATAGAGATTGTTGGTAGGTAGGTGATGGGGGTGTAGTGCATTAAGCAGTGGATGATGCTAGTGGTGCAGATGGTAGGATATGTCACTTGAAACTTGAACTCACTCACCTTGACAACTTGTGTTAAATCATTGAACTTCTTCCTGCACTGCAACCATGCTCTTGGAGCTACGATACTTCCTCCCACTGCCTCTTGAGCATATGTCTGGAAGGCCTCCTGCCCCCCCTGCGGATACAGGATGTCCCACCTTCTCTTCACCTTTTGCCCCAAGGCCTCCAGTGCATCATCGGAGAACCTTGGTCCTCTCTCTCAGGCACAGCCATTCTTCAAAGTATTAGTGCACTGAATCACTTCTCAAACAACTCCCACCACTTCTTGCAGCCACAATGCACCTCCCCTTTAAGAGGTGCAGGCTGCCTTTAAGCGCGAGCCACTCGCGATATCGGGGCCCCCTGCTGATGGGTGCAGCCAATCTACAGCGCAGGTAGTGCTGGCTGCACGTAGCAATCATTTAAAACAGCAGGCAGCATGAATGCAATGGGCTGCCTGCATCGCAACAACTGGGCATAGGTTAATTGTGTACCGCACTTCCTGGGTCCGTTTTCAGGGACTATTCAATTTAACCCCCAAATGACCGTCCCTTGTGCATTTATTTTATTCCCACAGATAAGAATTTTACTCATCATGGTTGGCAGGATCTCAAGATACATGGCAGCAACTCGCCAAGGCTTCTTCGACAGCACCTCCCAAACCTGCGACCTCTACCACCTAGAAGGACAAGGGCAGCAGCCACATGGGAACAACAACACCTGCCGTTCCCCTCCAAGTCACACACCATCCCGACTTGGAAATATATCGCCTTTCCTTCATTGTCGCTGGGTCAAATCCTGGAACTCCCAACCTAACAGCACTGTAGGAGAACCTTCACCACACGGACTGCAGTGGTTGAAGGCGGCGGCTCACCACCACCTTCTCAAGGGCAATTAGGGATGGCCAATAAATGCTGGCCTTGCCAGTGATGCCCACACCCCATGAATGAATAAAAAAAATGTAGCAATTAGTTTGTACTGCTTCAAATTCTAATACAATAAAAGTAGTTTCAAATAATTTTATTGAATAACGAACTCTTGAATAACATAAATTAAATGCTAGTCCTGTTACATTATTATGTACACTGGATATAAAATTGATAATTTGTCAACTGCAAATCAATAGCCAAGATATCTGGGGGGAAATGGCATTGTAATTGTTAGCTGCTTGTGTTAACATAATTCCACATCAAGGGTATGGTGAGTCTTGTGTCAGCACAAAAACATAAAGCTTTCTTTTATATTAAAAAATATATAAGGAACTGATTTTAAGGCCGTCAGCTTAGATCCCCATACCTCCTGAAGCTGAAGCGAGCCTGGAAAGCAACTGCAAAACAAGTATTCCATGAAAAGCAAAATGAACTGAAAAGGATTCTAAATCATTTGTTCCTCTTTCCTCCACTTTAGCTGGGCAGTCTATTCATTAATGATCCTTCAGTTGGGTCCATGTCATATTTCAAAGACTCTTTATTGCTGGTTCTTACTTAAAAAAATTCTTTACCATTTGTTATGTAAATCTTCAACTGATACTACTCTGTAACAACATACACACTGCATTTCGTGATTATTAAGAATTAAGAAACCACAGAAAATGCTGGAAATTGACACCTGAAACAGAAAGATAGATTTATGCTTCATGAATGGAATCCTTCACTACAAAAATAAAACAGAAACCTTGCTCTCAAAATATTTATGGGGCAGATTTTCCTGTTCCTGCACCTGGAGCTTCTAGATTACCTGAGTGTGGAGAACACATGAAAATTGGGTGGGGAGAAACAATTTTTTCCTTAGAGTCTGCATTTTAATTTAAATGGAATGATAATTGGGCAGTGTGTGCACTCCTCCCCATTCAATTTTCCTGTATTCGCTGCGCCCGGGAGATCCAACAGCCCCAGCTGCAGGAACAGAAAAATTTCCCCCGTATATTGTTTTGATGTACAAGAAGCAGCTGTATTTTCATTTTAGGGCCTTTTTCATTCATTGATTTGATAAATCACTGCTCAAATTGGTCTAAGGGGGATTCAACATTAAGGGGCAACCATATGGACAGAGGCACTCTGATGTTTTCAACGTTGGTACGCCTCGATGTTGTGTGACATTGACCCATCCCTGTGTCATGTGCAACCATAAGTCTGGAAGTTAGTTACTTCTAGGTATAGATCAAAATTAACAAAATATTAGTGTTGCATCCCTACAAGGACTGGGGGCAGCGCTGGGTGAGAGTACTGCATTTGGAGAATGCATAATATTGAACAACGATGCAGACTGTACTGGGTAGGTCATGATTTTTTTTTCCTTCTTCATTCAACATTCGCTACACTGCTGGAGGCTAACTCAGTAATCCTACAATGGGATAAGGTGGGAAGAGATTCTTGGTGCAAGAACAGATCTATCAAAAGCATTATCGTCCACAGCTGCTAAGTACTAGCGGTTACTAAACATGTGGGGCATGATTTTGACCCCGAACCGGGAAGGGGGCAGGGGTCAAACAGTGGACAGGAAACCCGGAAGTACAGGTTTCCCAGACAGCCGTACGATTTTGATATAAGGACTTTTTTTTAAAAAAGCTGACCTGCGTGATTGACAGTTTTAGTCAGATTTAGTTTTAGACGGTCCTAGTCGGATGGAGAACAGCCAGGGAGAGGACGTGTTCAGGTAAGTCTTTGTTTGTATGGATTGTGGGGGGCGGGCCATGAGTGGGCACGCGGGACAGGGGGAAAAAAAAAGTGTCAGATTGAAGATCAGGATTTGTGATCATGGGGGGGGGGCACGGGTTTGGACATCCGGGGGTGGGGGGTGGTCACTTTAGGTAGGCTTGTTGGGTCTGGGGGAAGCACTGCTCCTCCGAACCCCAAACTGTGCCAAAAAGGCACTTGCCTGTTAGTTTTGGGCCCTCTCACCTACTTTCATTTGGCATAAAAGAGAAGGCCTGGGAATCCCAGCCCCCAGGGGTCGAAATTGGAAACTCTGGAAAAATGGAGGCCTGCAGCCTTCTTGAAAAGTTTTAATCACCAATCTGCCACCTGGGAGCAGGTTGGTCACCCGCCCTAGTGAAAACCGGAAGTTGGAGGCAGGTCCGAAACGGTTGCGATTTTGAATGCCCCAAACCCACCCATTTTTCCCCTTATAAAATCGTGCCCATGGAGTTAGTATGTGTGAAGCTGCCACAAAAATCATCAATGAGCATCTGTTTCAAGAATGCCCAACTGTGGAATGGGTGGAATTCATTTTTTCAGTGCACTACTGGGTTTCTTTCCAGGAGGTGGTAACACTGGAAATACTCACCAATATTCATTTTTGCAAACATCAACAACTACATGCATTTATACAGCACCTATAATGTAGTAAAACGTCCCAAGGCGCTTCACAGGAGCGTTATCAAAAAAAATGTGACATTGAGCCACATAAGGACATATTAGGACAGGTGACCAAAAGCTTGGTCAAAGGGGTAGGTTTTAAGGAGCATCTTAAAAGGAAGAGAGGCGGAGAGGGAGGGAATCATAGAAGTTACAACATGGAAACAGGCCCTTCGGCCCAACATGTCCATGTCGCCCAGTTTATACCACTAACCTAGTCCCAGAATTCCAGAACTTGGGGCACAGGCAGTTGAACGCACAGCCACCAATGGTGGGGCGATGGAAATCGGGGCTGCGCAAGAGGCCAGAACTGGAGAAGCACAGAGCTCTCGGAGGCTTGTAGGGCTGGAGGAGGTTAGAGATTTTTTTTTCAAAAATATACTTTATTCATAAAATTTGCAGCAATACATACAATAAAGTTATCATCACATTCCAAATGTACACAATACAGATTATACAATTTGCAGGTTACATCAAGTACAGTTCAATGAACACATTGTACATAACTACAGTTCATGACACTCTAGGGTGCCTCATTACATCACAAGCAATACAGGTGATTCATTACAGTTGCATTACATTTCATTACATAAGTTTGAATTTTACATTCTGCCCGAGGGGTTTTTCCGATTGCAGCCCCTCGGTATACAATGGCGGGAAGGCTCTAAACGGTTGCCTTTCCCCACAGAGCCTTTGCGGCGGCCGCACCCAGCCTCAGTGCGTCCCTGAGCACATAGTCCTGGACCTTGGAATGTGCCAGTCTGCAACACTCGGTCGAGGACAGCTCCTTGCACTGGAAGACCAGCAAGTTTCGGGCAGGTTACAGAGATAGGGAGGGGCGAGGCCATGTAAATCTTTGGAAACCAGTTTTTCTTGGGCCATAGCAAATAGTTACAGTGACCAAAAAGTGATTGGTATGACTCATAAAATGCAAGAATTCTACAGGCATCACATAATAAACACAATGTACTAATTACAATTAGTGAGTACCAAAGAATTTGCAATTTCTTGTCCCAAATGAGAAAGGGAAATTATTTTTGGCAGGGCAACTGAGTGTGTCCCAAGAAGCACTTGAACAGAGTGTAAATTTAAATGGACCAATGGCTATGCCTAGATTACACTAACTCAGTAAGCTGAAAGAAAAGTTCTAGTTAGTTTGTATACTAGATACTCATCTGCACCATACCTCCCATGAGACCAGTCACTCTGAACAAAGGCCCTCCCAACCATACAAGATTTTTAAAAACTCATTCCCAGGATATGGCCATCGCTGGCAAGGCCGGCATTTACTGCCCATCCCTAGTTGCCCTGAGAAGGTGGTGGTGGGCTTTCTTCTGGAACCGCTCCAATCCATGTGTTGAAGGTGCTCCACAAAGTAAGAGTAGAGATAGCAGAAGCTCTGATCACAATCTTTCAATTCTCCTTGGATTATAGGATGGTGCCAGATGACTGCAAATGTTACACCCATGTTCAAAAAAGGAGGGGTAAACATGGTAACTACAGGCCAGTCAGTCTAATGTCAGTGATGGGAAAACTATTAGAGACCATTGTCAAGGACAAAATTAATTCTCACTTGGAGAAGCACAAGGACAGCCAGCACGGATTTGTTAAAGGCAAATTATGTCTGACTAATTTGAATTTTTTTTTTAAGAAATAGGAACAGGAGTAGGGCATATGGTCCCTCGAGCCTGCTCCGCCATTCATTAAGATCATGGCTGATCTTCTACCTCATCTCCACTTTCCTGCCCTATCTCCATATCCCTTGGTCCCTTAGTGTCCAAAATCTATCAATCTCAGTCTTGAATATATTCAACGAGCAAGCATCCACAGCCTCCTGTGGTAGAGAATTCCAAAGATTTATAACCCTCAGTGAAGTTTTTTTTTCTTACCTTGGTCCTAAATGGATGACCCCTTATCTTGACACTATGATCCCTAGTTCTAGACTCTCTAGCCAGGAGAAACATCTTCTCAGCACCTATCCTGTCAAGCCCTCTAAGAATTTTATATGTTTCAATGAGATCATCTCTTTCTTCTAAACCCCAGAGAAGAGTGTCCTATTCTACACAATCTCTCCTCATAGGACAACCCTCTCATCCCAGGAATCAATCTAGTGAACCTTCGTTGCACCTCCTCTAAGGCAAGTATATCCTTCCTTAGATAAGGAGACCAAAACTGTACACAGTACTCCAGATATGGTCTCACCAGAGCCCTGTATAATTGCAGCAAGACCTCCTTACTCTTATACTCCAACCCCCTTGCAATAAAAGCCAACATGCCATTTGCCTTCCTAATTGCTTGCTGTACCTCCATGTTAACTCTGTGATTCGTGTACAAGGACACCCAAATCCCTCTGAATACCAATATTTCGCGGTGTCGCACCTTTTAAAAAATATTCTGCTTTTCTATTCTTCCTACCAAAGTGAATAACCTCACATTTCCCCACATTATACTCCATCTGCCACCTTCTTGCCCACTCATTATATCCCTTTGCAGATTCTGACCTCCTCACAGCTTTTGTTCACACCGAGCATTGTATCGTCAGCAAACTTGGATACATTACTCAATCCCTTCATCTAAGTCATTAATATAGATTGTAAATAGCTGAGGCCTAAGCACCAATCCTTGCGGCACCCCGCTAGTTACAGCCTGCCAACCAGAGAATGATCCGTTTATCCCTCTAAGAACCAATTCTCTATCCATATTACCCCCAACCCCATGAGCCCTTACCTTGTGCAACAAACTTTTATGTGGCACCTTATTGAATGCCTTTTGAAAATCCAAATATACACCCACTGGTTCTCCTTTATCTACCCTGCTAGTTAGATCCTCAAAGAACTCTAATAAATTTGTCAAACATGATTTCCCTTTCATAAAACCATGTTGACTCCACCTAATCATATTATGATTTTCTCAGTGTCCCGTTACCACTTCCTTAATAATGGCTTCCAGCATTTTCCCAATGACTGATGTCAGGCTAACTGGCCTGTAGTTCTTTGTTTCATCCCTCCCTCCTTCCCTTTCTGAATAGCGTGGTAACATTTGCAACCTTCCAATCCACTGGAACTGTTCCAGAATCTAGAGAATTTTGGAAGATCATAACCAATGCATCCACTATTTCTGCGGCCACCTCTTTTAGAACCCTTGGATGTAGGCCATCAGGTCCAGGGGATTTGTCGGCTTTTAGTCCCATTAGTTTGTCCAGTACTTTTTCTCTAGTGATATTAATTGCTTTAAGTTCTTCACTCTCATTTACCCCTTGGTTCCTCACTATTTTTGGTTTGCTTTTTGTGTCTTCTACTGTGAAGACAGATACAAAATATTTGTTTAATGCATCTGCCATTTCTTGATTCCCCATTATAATTTTTCCTGTCTCAGCCTCTAAGGGACCAATGTTTACTTTTGCTACTCTCTTCCTTTTTACATACTTGTAGAAGCTCTTACAATCTGTTCTTATATTTCTTGCTAGTTTACTTTCATAGTCTATTTTCTCCCTTTTTAAATCAAATTTTTGGTCCTCCTTTGTTGGTTTCTAAAACTCTCCCAATCCCCAGGCTTATTACTCTTCTTGGCAACATTATAGGCCTCTTCTTTCAATCTAATATTCTCCTTAACTTCTTTAGTTAGCCACGGGTGGATTACTCTTGCCGTGACATTTTTATTTCTCAATGGAATGTATATTTGTTGAGAATATTGAAATCTCTCTTTAAATGTTTGCATTGCTTTTCAACTATCAAACCCTTTAATTTAATTTCCCAAACTACCTTTGACAACTCACCCCTCATACCTAGGTAATTGGCTTTATTTAAGTTTAAGACTCTAGTTTCTGACTTCAGTACAATACTTTCAAACTCGGTGTGAAAGTCTATATTATGATCGCTCTTCCCCAGAGGATCTCTTATTGAGATTACTAATTAACCATATCTCATTACACAATGTAAGATCTAAAATAGCCTGTTGCCTGGTTGGTTCCATGATGTATTGCTCTAGGAAACAGTCTTGAATACATTCCATGAACTCTTCTTCCAAACTACCTTTGCCAATTTGATTTGCCCAGTCTATATGCAGATTGAAGTCCTCCATGATTACTGCATTACCTTTATTACAAGCTCCTATTATTTCATGTTTAATATACTGACCAATGGTATAGCTACTATTAGGGGGCCTATAAACTACTCCCACCAGTGTTTTCTGCCCCTTGTTATTTCTTATTTCCACCCATACTGATTCTACTTCCTGATCCTCTGAGCCAAGATCCTTTCTCACTACTGTCCTTATGTCATCCTTTATTATTAGGGCTACATTTTGCCTGTTCTTTCTAAATGTCATGTACCCTGGAATATTTAGTTCCCAACCTTGGTCATTTTGCAACCATGTCTTGTAATGGCTATTAGGTCAAACCCATTTATCTCTTTGTGCAATTAATTCATCTATCTTGCAACGTATGCTCCCTGGATTCAGATAAAGAGCCTTTTTGACTTTTGACTATCATTTTTTCCTGCTTTGACCTTTTGTTGTTGCTGCACTATTATTGGTAAATTCTCTGTCCCTTCCTGCCACACTCTCCTTTATCTTTACTCAAGTCACTGTTCTGTTGTCTTAATTTCTAATTAGATTTCTAAATTTTCCCTCACTTGGCTCCTCCCCACCCCCACCTATTTAATTTAAAGCCCTATCTACAGCTTTCGTTATTTGATTCACCAGGATGCTGGTCCCAGCTTGGTTTAAATGGAGCCTGTCCCATTGGAACAGCTCCCTCTTTCACCAGTACGGGTGCCAGTGCCCCATGAATCGAAACCCCTTCCTCCCACATCATTCTTTGAGCCACGCATTTAACTTTCTGATCTGTTTGTCCCTATGCCAATTTGCATGTGGCTCAGGCAGTAATCCAGAGATTACCACCCTTGAGGGTTGTTAAGATCTGGAATACACTACCTAAAAGGGTGGTGGAAGCAGATTCCATCGAAACATTCAAAAGGCAACTTGACATGTACTTGAGGACTAATTTGCAGGGTTATGGGGAAAAAGCTGGGGTGTGGGACCAAATCGGACAGCTTTTTGAAAGAGCCGGCACAGGCACGACAGGCCGAATGTCTTCCTTCTGTGCTATTAGAATCTATAACACTGTTAGGTAGTTCCAGGACTTTGACCCAGCGAGAATGAAAGAACAGTAATATGCACCCATGTCAGAATGGTGCATGATTTGGGAGGGGAATTTGGAGGTGATGGTGTCCCCATACAACTATTGCCCTTGTGCTTCTAGATGGTGCCTTTCGCAGGTTTGGGAGGTGCAGCTGCAGAAGCTGTGGGGACTTGTTGCTTGTCCTGGATGGTATTGAGCTTCTTGAATGTTGTTGCAGCAACACCCATCCAACCATGTGGAAAGTATTCCATCACATTCCTGATTTGTGCCTTGTAGATGGTGAAGAGGCTTTGTGGAGCCAGGAAGTGAGCCACACGTCACAGAAAACCCAGCGTCTGACCTGATCTAGTAGCCATGGCATTTATGTGGCTGGTCCAATTGAGTTTTGAGTCAATTGTGACCCCAGAATGTTGAAGGTGGGGGATTTGGCGATGGTAATGCCATTGAATGTCAGATGGTTAGGCTCTCTCTTGTTGGAGATGATCATTGACGAGCACTTGTGTGGCATGAATATTACTCATCTCTCATCGGTCCAAGCCTGCACGTGGTTATGGACTGCTTCATTATCGGAGATGTTGTGACTGGAGTTGAACACTGCCATCATCAGCTAACAGCCCCACTTTTGACTTTATGATGAAGCAGCTATAGATAGTTGGGCCCAGGACATTCCCTGAGATACTCCTGCAGCTATGTCCTGGGGTTGAGATGATTAGCCTCAATCACAACTATATTCTTTTGTGCCGTATGACTCCAAGCACTGGAGTTTTCCACGATTTTCAGTGACACGTTTTTTTTTAAACAAAAAGGAGTTCCTTGGTGCCACACTCAGTTGAATGCTGCCTTGATGTCTAGGGAAGTTACCTCACCTCACCTCTTGAATACAACTCATGTCCATGTTTGGACCGAGGCTGTAATGAGATCTGGAGTCGAGTTGTCCTGGCGGAGCCCAAACTGAGCAGATTATTGGTGTGCAAGTGCTGCTTGATAGCACTGTTGATGATTCCTTCCATCACTTTGCTGCTGATTGGGAGCAAGCTGATAAGATGGTAATTAACTGGTTGGGTTTGTTCTGCTTTTTGAGGACACAACATACCTTGGCAATTTTCCACATGGTCAGGTAGATGCCAGTATTGCATCTGTACTGGAATAGCTTGGCTAGAGGCACAGCTAATTTTGGAGCACAAGTCTTCAGCACTACAGCCAGGAAGTTGTTGGGACCTGTAGCCTTTGCTGTGTCCAGTGCGCTCAGTTGTTTCTTGATATCACGTGGAGTGAATTGAATTGGCTGAAGACTGGCACCTGTAATGGTGGGGACCTCAGGAGGAGGCAGAGAAGGATCATCCACTCGGTACTTCTGGCTGAAGATGGTTACAAACGCTTATGCACTCACTTTGTGTCTATTACCAGGTCAGTTAAGGTGCTGACCGGTCCAATGTGGGCTGGCACTGCCTGACTTGGAAGGTTAACAGTGTAGAAAACTTGACCGGTGGCATTACCCATCATACAGTTTCCCCAAAGACGTTGATTCCAGCTCAGCTCAACTCCAGCTGCAGGTGGGGGATACTGAAGAACCAAGAATCCACGCCCCCATCCCCAAAGAAAAAAAGTTAGTATTGACACCGTAGCCAAGTCTACATCACGCTATTGACACCGTGCGACTTAGGGATAAGATTTTGGAAACGTGGGGGATCATTAGCACCGTGCAGTGAGCGGACATCTACGTGATTATTTCTGCATTCCCTTCAGAAACCGCTAGCCATTGTCAATGGACACATCCAGATAATATAATAACCTGAGCGCAATTGACTGTTTTGATCATCCCTTGCTACATAAGACCTGGCTGGAACCTGCTGTCAATTGAAGTCACATAGGTGTGTCCTGCTCTGCTATAATTGACTGAATTTAGACTAATTTAAAGTAATTACATACACCAACAGCCAGAGAAGCACAACAGGGTCAGGTTTTCAGGTGAGACTTTAAACAAAGGCCTTCTCAGGTGGACATAATTGAACAGGGGAGCTATCCCTGGTGTCCCAGAAAATATTTATCCCTCAACCAATGTCACTAAGAAAACATACTCTCTGTTCATTATAACATCGCTGTTCGTGGGAACTTGCCATGCACAAATGGGCTGCCACGTTTCCTACATTACAAGTGCAGACACTTCAAAAGTACTTCATTGGTTGTAAAGCGCTTTGGGATGTCCGGAGGTTGTGAAATGCATGATATAAATGCAAGTCTTTCTTTCAGTTGACTGCTGGTCAGGTGATGAACACTGGATTAACCTGACCGCCTGTGCGTCCGAGAATCTGGGCGCTGCGTGGCAAACGTCCCCGCAAAATGGGCGCAATCAGCGGAAACTTGCCATTCCCATCCGGAGGGTACGGTCAGTTTTGTGTGGGTGGAGACTGCTTCAGGCGAATGGACATGGACTGAATCAGCATGAAACATCGAGGATACTCGGGCGTGAAAAGTAGTTATGGGGCTCCAATCACTGACATTTAAAATTCCACGATCTTTAAAGCGGTTTCATTTGATTCCGCCTAAAGTCACACTAAATGTCGGGTCAGAAACTCCAGGCACGCACGTCTTCTCTCCCAGCATATATCTATATCTATCACGAGCTCAGGGTTTGCACTTACCACCGATTTAATTGAGACCTAACTCGGTTACATTTAGATGCAGTTTTCCCCCCATCTTCTCCAGATAAGATGTCCCGAACATTTGATTTCAGTTTCAGAACAGACTCTTTGAGTGATTTTTTTTTTAAAAAAGGGGGGGGGGGCTGATGACGCACGCGCTCAGCTCGTGCCAAAACCAACGGCTGAAAACGGGAGCGTGAGCACGAGCGCCTCTCTCACCCTCAAACATAAACGGCTCAAGCCAAAGAACGTCACAAAACTCCACGCTCGCGCCGCCTGCCGCTGTAACGCGGTCGCTTTTCACGCTGCTATTTATACTAGCGTTTAAAGTGAACGATCTCGCGAGAAGACCTCTCTCGCTCCACACTTCCCCCCCCCCCCCCCTCCCCGTTACGCAGTTACGGTAGTGGCTGTATGACCCAGTCGGCCGGTGTGCTGCGAGGAGTTATAGCGGTAGGTGTACGCTGAATGAGTAACAGTGGGCAGGCTATTTCCGATAAAAGCGACATGCGGGGTCCAGACAGTTGCAGTCGCGGGGGAGGGGGAGGGGGAGGGGGAGGGGACAGCGTGCAAGAGTTTTGTCTCGGACGGAACAGTTAGAGGAAAGTGTTTAGCGTGTGTGGCCTAAATAGAAACTGAGTTTGATGTATCCCCCGGGGGACTACAAGTCCCAGCGGGCACTGCGGCAGGAGCTCGGACCACGCATGCTCCCGGCCGCAGTTCCTGGATTGTTGTGGCGAGTGGACTGAAACTTACACGTGATGCGATGCATGAACGTGGCTCTTGAGAAATAAATCGAAATCCTGATGTATGATTGTAGTGATGCACAACTGTGCTATAAAACTGTGATTTTTTTTTTTGTTTTGGCTTGGGGAAAACATCCTGAACATTTCGATTTAAGACTGACCTTTACCATCACAGGAAATCCTGCAATCACATTTCGTAGCAATCAGTTTTATAACAAGGCCATAGTAAAATGCAGCATGTATATGTGTAAGCTGTTTTGAATGTGTTCTTTAAAGATAAACGGAATTCTGTATGTTTTCATGGATTTGCAAATGACAGGTTGTAAATTTAATTCCTGACTTTGCTGTGATTTGTGCCCTCCAATTGTTATTTTCAGTGGAAGCCATGATGTGGAGATGCCGGTGATGGACTGGGGTTGACAATTGTAAACAATTTTACAACACCAAGATATAGTCCAACAAATTTATTTTAAATTCCACAAGCTTTCGGAGGCTTCCTCCTTCGTCAGGTGAACACTTGGTGTTGTAAAATTGTTTACAATTTTCAGTGGAAATTGAGATTTCTGTGTTCTTTTCATGTACTGGATCTTTGAAACATTTGATTGAACAGAAGACTTTGAACTGTATGAACATGAGCTAGTTTAATCACAGGAAACTTCCAGTTCTTGACTAGAGGTTTGGAGGAAAAGCAGACATTTTGCCTGACATCCTTAATATTCCACACCAGTGCTTCCGATATGTCGTCCTTTTTCCTCAATTGAGGATTCCCCTCTACTGTAGTTGACAAGGCCCTCGACCGTGTCTGTACTATTTCCTGCACTTCTGCCCTCACCCCTTCCCCCTCCCTCCCAGAACCATGATAGGATCCCCCTTGTCCTCACCTTCCACCCTACCAGCCTCCACATTCAACGTATCATTCTCCGCCATTTCCGTCACCTCCAGCGTGCTCCCACCACCAAACACATCTTCCCCTCTCCTCTCCTTTCAGCATTCCAAAGGGACCGTTCCCTCCATGACACCCTGGTTCACTCTTCCATCACCCCCAACACCCGTGCTCCTCCCCAAGGCACCTTCCCGTGCAAGCACAGAAGATGCAACACCTGCCCTTTACCACCTCTATTCCCACCGTCCAGGGCCCCAAACGCTCCCTCCAGGTGAAACAGTGATTTCCTTGTACTTCTTTCAATTTAGTATACTGTATTCACTGCTCACAATGCGGTCTCCTCTACAGTGGGGAGACCAAATGCAGATTGGGTGATCACTTTGCTGAACACCTCTGCTCAGCCTGCAAGTGTGACCCTGACCTGCTGGTCACTTGCCATTTTAATTTCCCGTCCCACTCCCGCTCTGACTTCTCTGTCCTTGCTTGGCCTCTTTCACTGTTTCAATGAAGCTTGAGGAACAGCACCTCATCTTTTGATGAGGCATGTTACAACCTTCTGGACTCAACATTGATTTCAATAACTTCAGATCATAAGCACTGCTCCCATTTTTTATGGACAGTCAATGCTGCTAAAGGTTCTGCTGTTGCCATTTATAGCTCCTCTAGACCCATCTTTTTTGTTTCTTGTCCCATTACCACCCTCCTTGCGTTGCACCATCATCCCTTTTGTCATTTAATTACTCCAGCCCTCCGCCCTATCAGAAACCTTCCCTTTTGCTCTTTCCTCCGCTGCCCGCCCCTCCTCTTCCCCTGACTCTGTACTTGCTTAAAAACTGTTCAATTTTCAATTTCTTCCAGTTCTGACGAAGGGTCCTCGACCTGAAATGTTAACTCGGTTTCTTTCTCCACAGATGTTGCCTGACTTGCTGAGTATTTCCAGCATTTTCTGTTTTTATTATCTTGACTAAGGGCAGAGGTCCCTATTGAAGTCCCTGTTAGTGTCATTGAAACTGAATGTTGCAAAGCCATTAAGGGAGGAATTGTAAACAAATGCCTTCCCATAGGCTGGCTCTAAACAACCACAACAACAACAACATGCATTTATATAGCTCCTTCAATGTAGTAAAATGTCCCAAGGTGTTTCACAGGAGGGTTATCAAACAACATTTGACACCGAGCGATACAAGGACAGGTCAAAGATGTAGGCTTTAAGGAGCATCTTTAAAGGAGGGGAGCGAGGCGGAGAGGTTTAGGGAGGGAATGCCAGAGCTTAGGGCCTAGGCAGCTGATGGCACGGCGGCCAATGGTGGGATGATGAAAATCGGGGATGCGCAAGAGGCCAGCGTTGGAGGAGCGCAGCATTCTTGGAGGGTTGTAGGGCTGGAGGTGATTAGAGATAGGGAGGGGCAAGGCTGTGGTAGGATTTAGACCACAAGAGATAGGAGCAGGAGTTGGCCATTTGGCCCCTCGAGCCTGCTCCGCCATTCAATAAGATCATGGCTGATCTGATTTTTACCTCAACTCCACTTTCCCGCCTTTTCCCCATATCCTTTGACTCCCATGCTGATCAAAAATTTGTCTAACTCAGCCTTGAATGTATTCAATGACTCAGCCTTCACAGCTTTTTGGGGTAAAGAATTCCAAAGATTCACGACCCTCTGGGAGAAGAAATTCCTCCTCATTTCCATCTTAAATGGGCGACCCCTTATTCTGAGATTATGCCCCCTAGTTTTAGATTCTCCCGTGAGAGGTAACATCCTCTCAGCATCTACCCTATCGAGTCCCCTCACAATCTTGTATGTTTCAATAAGATCTCCTCTCATTCTTCTAAACTCCAATGAGTATAGACCCAACCTGTTCAATCTTTCCTCATAAGACAACCCTCCCATACCTGGAATCAGCCTAGTGAACCTTCTCTGAGTTGCCTCCAATGCAATGGTTAGTAAGTTTGCAGATGACACCAAGATTGGTGGCATTGTGGACAGTGAAGAAGGTTATCTAGGATTGCAACGGGATCTTGATAAATTGGGCCAGTGGGCCGATGAATGGCAGATGGAGTTTAATTTAGATAAATGTGAGGTGATGCATTTTGGTAGATCGAATCGGGCCAGGACGTACTCCGTTAATGGTAGGGCGTTGGGGAGAGTTATAGAACAAAGAGATCTAGGATTACAGGTTCATAGCTCCTTGAAAGTGGAGTCACAGGTGGATAGGGTGGTGAAGAAGGCATTCGGCATGCTTGGTTTCATTGGTCAGAACATTGAATACAGGAGTTGGGATGTCTTGTTGAAGTTGTACAAGACATTAGTAAGGCCACACTTGGAATACTGTGTACAGTTCTGGTCACCCTATTATAGAAAGGATATTATTAAACTAGAAAGAGTGCAGAAAAGATTTACTAGGATGCTACCGGGACTTGATGGTTTGACTTATAGGGAGAGGTTGGATAGACTGAGACTTTTTTCCCTGGAGAGTAGGAGGTTTAGGGGTGATCTTATAGAAGTCTATAAAATAATGAGGGGCATAGATAAGGTAGATAGTCAAAATCTTTTCCCAAAGGTAGGGGAGTCTATAACGAGGGGGCATAGATTTAAGGTGAGAGGGGAGAGATACAAAAGGGTCCAGAGGGGCAATTTTTTCACTCAAAGGGTGGTGTGTGTCTGGAACGAGCTGCCAGAGGCAGTAGTGGAAGCAGGTACAATTTTGTCTTTTAAAAAGCATTTGGACAGTTACATGGGTAAGATGGGTATAGAGGGATATGGGCCAAGTGCAGGCAATTGGGACTAGCTTAGTGGTATAAACTGGGCGACATGGACATGTTGGGCCGAAGGGCCTGTTTCCATGTTGTAAACTTCTATGATTCTAAGTATGTCCTTCCTTAAATAAGGGCACCAGAACTCCAGATGTGGTCTCACCAGTACCCTGTACAGTTGTAGCATGACTTCCCTTTTATACTCCATCCCCCTAGAAATAAAGGCCAATATCCCGTTTGCCTTCCGGATTACCTGCTGCACCTGTATGTTGACTTTTTGTGTTTCATGTATGAGGATACCCAGATCCCTCTGTACTGCAGCATTTTGTAGTATTTCTCCATTCAAATAATATTTTGCTTTTTTACTTTTCCTCCCAAAGTGGATGACTTCACATTTTCCCACATTATATTCTATCTGCCAAATTTTTGCCCATTCGCTTAACCTGTCAATATCCTCATCGCAACTTGCTTTTCCACCTATCTTTGAAAACAGATGAGAATTTTAAAGTTGAGGCATTGCTGGACCAGGAGCCAACATAGGTCAATGAGCACAGGGGTGATGGCGCTTGGCCCCCGCGCTCTCAGCTGCCTGCCCCCGTGCTCGTTGATTTCCTCCCCCCCCCCCCCCTCCCAAAAGAGTATATAACCTAGTGAACTAACTATCGTGTGTTGGTAGTTGTGATGAAAGTTAATGTTTGCTGAATTATTTTAGCAATTATGTGGCATGTTGGGTGCAAGATGGAATAGCAGTCTCTTAACTCAGTTCTTTCCCTTGACTCTGTGCATCATTCTCTTTGACTCTTTCCTCTGAAGGTGCCCTTTCCATCACTGATCTCATCTAATATGATGTTAGTGGTCCTGTATGTGTTTGTAGGGGGTGAGGAAGAATTTGTCGGAGTTTAGAAACAGCTAACTGATTTAAGACTCTTTTTTTAGATTTTCAATTTTATTACCTTTTTTTAATTTTGTTATATTTTTCGAAATGAGGAAATTTCAAATGGCATCACTTAAGTTTAAATCCTTATTTGCCATTTTTAAGGTGGAAGGGAGGATTGTTGTGGTGTGTTTTTCCTTTCCATTTTCTCCTGTCCTGAAGGTATTGCATTTTGTTGGATACCATTCCACAGGTGGTGGCAGCCATGTGCCCTAAATGTCCACTCTTTAATGAGTCTAGACACTCGGGACTCGATTTTCGGGTCGGGTTTCCGGCGGGTTTCCAGCGGGGGGGCCCCGAAAATCCCGATATCCAGTCACGTGACCGGATCGCAACGAAATCCCGGCCACTTCCGGGTACCGCGCTGACGTGCCAGCGGGGTTCCACTTGAGTGTACTTGCCTTGCTTGTTGAGGTCATTTAATGAGCTGAAGCAGCTGTCAAAAGAGGAAGTGTGGGATTTTAGGTTCAAGGCAGTGAGTTTCACACACTGGGGGAAACAGTCCTCCCTCAACCGGTCGTGTTCCAGCCAGCAGCCTGTGGCAGCTGCCAAGGTGCACTCCACAGCGGGTGGGAGAGCCCTCACCTACGCAGGAGGCCACCGCGTCACGTAGGGCAACCCCTGCCCTCCACCACCCCCCGCCAAGCCAGAGTACAGACCGATGTGAAACCGCAGCCCTAGAACGAGAAACCACCCACCTACCCTGCACAACCCCTCAGACCAACACCTGCCAGATGGGTGGTGCGTTGACATCGTCGGAGGACGAACAGCATGACCAGCCCTAGCAGCCTCGCAGTCCACGCCGTCCGCCTCAGAGACGTGGAGCCCCCCAACACGGTGCGGTGGCACACCCACCTGCACAGCAGGAGGGAGGGCAACTGCAGAGAGAGATGCGTCGCAGGAGGCACTACCCTCCGCACAGGGTGTACAGAGCGAGGCTCAGCTTCATGGACCTCTCCGAGGAGCAGTGCATACGTCGGCTCAGAGTCAATCGCCAGGTAGTCGCCGACATCTGCAGCCTCCTTAACAACGAGCTGCTCCCTGATGGACCAAGCAGCATCTTCTTACCTGTCGCCGTCAAAGTCACCACTGCCCTCAACTTCTTCACATCCGGTTCCTTCCAGGGTGCCACCGGGGACATCACCGGGGTCTGTCAGTCCTCTGCACACAAGTGCATAAGGCAGGTCACCGATGGGTTGTTCCGCCGGGCCTCGCACTATATCAACTTCGCCATGGACGAGCGCAGCCAGATGGAGAGGGCGGATGGATTCCATGCCATGGCTGGCTTCCCACGGGTACAGGGTGTAATCGACTGCACCCACATCGCAATACGGGCACCTCCGCATGAGCCAGGGCTGTTCATCAACAGGAAGGGGTATCACTCCATGAACGCCCAGTTCATCTGTGACCACCGCCAGAGATTCCTACACGTGTGCGCCAGATACCCCGGCAGCTGCCACGATGCCTTCGTCCTCTGAGTCCGCCGTCCCGCCCATCCTGCAGGCACCCAACGCCGGCAACGGCTGGCTCCTCGGCGACAAGGGGTATCCCCTACACACGTGGCTCATGACGCCTCTGAGGAACCCCATCACCGAGCCGGAGCGCCGGTACAATGACAGCCACACTGCTACCAGGTCTACAATTGAGCAGACCATAGGGCTGCTCAAGATGCGCTTCAGGTGCCTTGATCGTTCTGGGGGAGCGCTGCAATACACACCATTCAGAGTGGGACGAATCATAGTTGTCTGCTGTGCCCTGCACAACATGGCCCAACAGAGAGGGGTGCCGCTGGAGGAGGCCCCATCCACACCCGCCACCCACATTGAGGACGGCGAGGGCGAGGGCGAGGCCCTCGCCCGAGGAGGAGGAGGAGGAGGACGCGCCAGAGGATAGTGGACGACCCATGCGCCAAACCACGACTCACCGGGATGGTCGCCAGGCCAGGGAGGCACTCATACGTCAACGGTTCTCCTAGAGTCAGACAGTGCGAGGCGCTCGCATCTCCTCACCTGCACATGCGAGCGGCCATACCAGCCCCCTCCACTGAAGACTGTTGCCAGTACTCCTGCACCCACAGCAGTGTGCCCAATGGGCGGCAGCAGGTGTTCGCCGTCATGATGGCCTGCACGGAACGCACCTATTGCACAGGCCGCGGAAGAATGGACGAGAGGTGGCAGGAGTGGTAAGAATAGAGTATTTAATATGTACAATGTGACATGATATAAAAAAAATGTACAAATTAATAGACACGCTGGTTTATTCCCTTTGTGCTTATAACGCCTTTGGATTTCTTTTGCGGGTACCCCTACGTGGTGCTACCCCTGTGGCTCCAGCAGAGGTAGTGGCAGGTTGCTCGTGTTTTCGCCTTGACCGGGTAGATGCTTTTGGCGGACGGCCCCTGGGTTTCGGTGCCCGTGAGGGCACCTCCACAGACTGCTCCTCCTGCACCGGGGCAGGGGCAGACTCGGCCACCTGGAGAGGAGGCACCATTGCGGGTACTAGTTGAGAGGTGGGCAATGGGTGGGACGTGGGGGCGCCTTGAGAAGCGTCCCCGCTTCCATGTCCCCGATCACCATCATCCCTCTCGTGGCCTCGGCCCACATCACCCCTTCCACCCTGCTGGACGGCAGTTTGGATGGCATGTGTGAGGCCTTGCAAGGCCACCCCTAGTGTATCCCTCAGCCTGTTGATGGCGGCGGAATGTTGCTCACCCTGAATCCGTACAGACGTTGTCAGGGCCTGCAAGGACTCGATCTGGAGCTGTGCGTGACGCTCGAGGGAGGCCAACCTGTCCTCCACCGCAGACAGTCCCGCACCTACCCGCGACACTGTGTCGCTGGTACCCTCCTGTGCCTGCGCCACCAATGCCCGCATGCAGGAGTTGGACTCCTCCATCGCCTGCGCAATTGTGGACAATGCGCGCGGCACCTCTCCCAGTACCTCAGCAATTAGCTGGTGCCCCTCGACGACTCTCCTTTTCACTGGTGGCCCCCTGGGTTCAGCATCTGGGTCCGGCTGAGCAGAGCCTGGAGATGAGTGCTCCCTCCGACGCGGACCCTCCGCGGCTGCCCCTGCCACCAGGGTCTGCTCATGCTCACTCGTGCGCGGTGACTCACCAAGTGCTACCCCAACTAGTTGGCGAGGGGGACCCACCGAGGTGCGTGTCTCTGCGCTGGTGGATGGTTGGCTCTGATGTGACGATGCACCCTCAGAGACCGCCATGTCCTCTGAGGAATCGCCCTCCTCGATCGCTTCACTCGCAGACGGCCCTGCAAGAGAACAGAGGGCACTTTGAGGCATGTGGACCAACTTTACGGTGCGCCTGATGGCAGGTGATGATATGGTCACTCGCGATCATGGGTGTTGAGTGTCAGCTTTCCCTTACCGGCCGTTTCTGCAGCGACACACTCGCCATCAGCCACCGACAGGCAATGTCGCGTGCGGGCGAGGTCGAGCGCCTCCACCTCTGCGTCGGTGAGCTCTACCACTTGCGGCGGGCCACCTCCGGTGTGTGCCCTTTCACGATTGTTCTTGCTCCTCTTCTCCTGTCAAGGCAAGACACAGACGTGTGAGTGGGTGCGTATTGCATTGTGAGACGCATCGAGCATCGGTGTGGGTGGGTTGAGCGTGGCGCAGATGGATGGGAGGATGCGTGTGCCACATGCCCATCCCATTGCATAGGGATTGGGTGTGTGGTAGTGTTCGGGTGGGGACAGGGACGGTGGGTACTTGCGGGCACGGCGAGGATGGTGAATGAGTGGCTGTGAGGATTGCTGCTGGAGCGCTGTGGTGGCTCTGCAGGAGGGGTTGTGATCTGTTTGGCGTGATGGTGGGGACGGGCTGTGGGAGGGTGCGTTGGTGTACTCACCTTGCCAGACCTAGTCAGGTCATTGAAGCGCTTGCCTCACTGCTCCCAAGTCCTTGGGGTGTTGGCCCTGCTGCTCACCTCCGCCGCCACCTCTGCCCATGCCTTCCTGGTGGCGGCGGCAGGGAACTTGCGTCCATCCGCCGGGAAGAACGTGTCCCTCCTCCTCCTCACGCCCTCCAGCATCAGCTGCAGCGCAAGGTCGGAAAAACGTGGCGCAGCCTTTCCCCTTGGCTGAGCCATCATCACCAGCCTAATGATTGCAGCAGGAGGGGCTTTGGGAGACTGCCCCTTTAAGTGGAGCTCCTACATCGCGTCGACGGCACTGCGCATGCGCAGCCGGCCGGCACGCAGCTGGGGAGCGGAGAACCCGGAAGCAGGGCTTAATGTGTTCAATTATCCCGCGATCGCGTGGGGGACGCACGCAATTAGCCGTCCGCGTTTTCCACGCTCCCGGAGGACCACCCGCTGGGAACCCGCAGGCCTGCTAAATTCGAGCCCTCTGTCACATTGCTATTTGACCATGGAGAGCATCACTTGATATCCACACAAGCACACTTTCCAGCAGGGATGGGAACCATAGCTGATTTTGGTTTTCTCCTTTGCCCAGGGTACTAAGGCCATTTGTAACATTCTGCTACTCATCTGAAATTAGCTAACTAGGCACAGACTGGGAATTGAACCTGGGAACTTCTGGTCTGTATGGCTTAGTAATGGACTGAGTGCCTTTCTGCATTAGGCCACCAGGAGAATGAAAGATCATTTTAAAAAATGTAATATAAATGATTTTAAAATGTTCTTTTTTTAAAAAAAACAATACTGTGCAGATAAGGACATAATTGGTGAAGATAATGCAGGGCAACATATGTTGCAAAGAGCCTGGATGCATTCCTGAATTTTTGCAAAGTGAAGGTACCTTTGTACAGGTGGAGGGTATTTGTTTGTTTTAAAATTGAGTGTGGTTGCTTTTGTACAACTGTAAGTCAGCCGGTCCTGGTTTCTTCAAGATCGGGTTTGGCAGCCATAATAGCAAACACCAACACTGTACGTACTAAAGCTCGAGATTGATCAACTTAACTTCACTCACAATCAAAGTCCCGCAAATACATGCTGCAGGAGGGCTTTTTTAGGTCCTCACCTTCCACAATCAGGCACATTATTTTAAGAAAAATTATAGAGTTTGATCTTTACTTCTGCACACCAGTCTAAGTACAGAGAATATTTGGTTAAATGCCAGTGAAACTATTCTGGTAGTAGCATTCACACACCTAATCAGTACTGACATTCTCAGTCCATTTTAAAAGGGAGTGGAATTTGTAATTGTCCTGGTTTTCATGTACCTCTGTGTGTTACTTTACATTTTCATTGTGGTAATATGGTTGGGCCTATTCAACTCTATTGTATTCTGGCTATAACTGCCAGAGTTTATATTTTTGTATCAGTTGAACAGTTTCATGCACTTTCCACTTTTGTTCTGCCTGCAGATTTTGCAAATCTCAGTAGCAATTTGATTACTCTTCCTATGGATCAGTGAGTCGGGAATAAATGGAATTACCTCGTCTAACAGGAGCTTTGCGCTCCTTCTCAAATGTCACCAGACAAGATGAATATATCGAAGATTCTTCAGAGATGATGGTGGGTTTTTAGATGCATTTTCCATTTCAATCCGATCGTGTTTAAAATCAAGTAAGGGCAAATGCCAAGATACCGTTTTAGTGATAAGACCATGTCTGCATTACAATAATATTTTATGCAAGTATAGTTTAACTCTTTTTGAGGACTGTGGCAGGATTTCTGTAGCAAAGGCTAAATAAGACAGATTATGCATTTTCAATTTATTCCAAGGATGCTATATACAGAATGATTTTGGGACTTTAAGTATTTATACTCAATGTGATTAATTTTAGACCATACAAGCACTAAATTAACATACTCTTGCATGCTTGAAATGCACAGAATCTTCATTTTTTTTTGAGCGTATGGATTTCTGATTGTTTTCTCTGTAATTCTTTCTCCTGCGCCAATAGGGTGAAGTAAATTGTTTGCTCTCTGACCAATGCCCTCCAGAATAACTGCGGCAGTAATTTCTTTTTAGGGGATCGGATGATGTAATTATCAGAGCTAACTTGAATGGTTTATAAGTGCTGTTTGAACTGAGGCGAGATTGCAGTCCTGAAATCACTCCAGATTATCGATCTATTTTTATATAATGCTCAAACTTCATTGTGGGGGGTGAGGAGCGAGAGTTTATGTCCTGTTTTCTTTCTTCTTTCCTGAAGGAGATGACCTTTCCTGTTGTTACAATTCCACAGGTGGAGGCAATCCTCAGGAATTTGACCTAAATCTTCATCTGTGAGACTAGATAGTGGCAGCATTCTATTGGACTATTGTGGGCTGCACAGCTAAGCCTGAGCATGTCTTCTTAATTTGATGCCCTTGCCCTTGGCTTTATGGCTTAGTGACACACTGATGGTGTTCATAGGAACAGGAGTAGGCCATTCAGCCCCTCGTGCCTGCTCCGCCATTTGATTAGATCACAGATCAGCCATGATCTTACTCCATATACCTGCCTTTGGCCCATATCCCTTCATACCTTTGGTTGCCAAAAAGCTATCTATCTCATATTTAAAGTTAGCAATTGAGCTAGTATCAATTGCTGTTTGCGGAAGAGAGCTCCAAACATCTACCACCCTTTGTGTGTAGAAATGTTTTCTAATCTCGCTCCTGAAAGGTCCGGCTCTAATTTTTAGACTGTGCCCCCTACTCCTGGAATCCCCAACCAGCGGAAATAGTTTCTCTCTATCCACCCTATCTGTTCCCTTTAATATCTTTTACACTTCGATCAGATCACCCCTTAACCTTCTAAACTCGAGAGAATACAGCCCCAATTTGTGTAATCTCTCCTCGTAACTTAACCCTTGAAGTCCTCGTATCATTCCAGTAAACCCACGCTGCACTCCCTCCAAGGCCAATATGTCCTTCCGAAGGTGCGATGCCCAGAACTGCTCACAGTACTCCAGGTGCGGATTAACCAGGGTTTTGTATAGCTGCAGCATAACTTCTGCCCCCTTGTACTCTTGTCCTCTAGATATAACAAGGGGACATAGATTCAAGGTAAAAGGCGGGAGGTTTAGAGGGGATTTGAGAAAGAACTTTTTCACCCAGAGGGTGGTTGGAGTCTGGAACTCACTGCCTGAAAGGGTTGTGGAGGCAGGAACCCTCACAACATTCAAGAAGCATTTGGATGAGCACTTGAAATGCCATAGCATACAAGGCTACGGACCAAATGCTGGAATATGGGATTAGAGTAGACAGGGCTGATGGCCGGCGCGGACACGATGGGCCGAAGGGCCTCTATCCGTGCTGTATAACTCTATGACTCTCTATGACTCTATATAAAGGCCAGCATTCCATTAGCCTTATTGATTATTTTCTGCACCTGTTCATGACACTTCAATGATCTATGCACCTGAACCCCTAAGTCCCTTTGGACATCCACTGTTTCTAACTTTTTACCATTTAGAAAGTACCCTGTTCTATCCTTTTTTGATCCAAAGTGGATGACCTCACATTTATCTACATTGAATTCCATTTGCCACAATTTTGCCCATTCACCTAATCTATCAATATCGCTTTGTAATTTTATGTTTTCATCTACACTGCTTACAATGCCACCAATCTTTGTGTCATCGGCAAACTTAGATATGAGACTTTCTATGCCTTCATCTAAGTCGTTAATAAGTATTGTGAATAAATATAGTGAATAATTGAGGCCCGAAGACAGATCCCTGCAGGACTCCACTAGTCACATCCTGCCAATGTGAGTACCTACCCATTATCCCTGCTCTCTGTCGCCTTTTGCTCAGCCAACTTCCTAATCAAGTCCGTACTTTTCCCTTGATTCCATGGGCTTCTATCTTAGCTAACAGTCTCTTATGTGGGACTTTATCAAATGCCTTCTGGAAGTCTATATAAATAACATCCATTGACATTCCCCTGTCCACTACTTTAGTCACCTCTTCAAAAAATTCAATCAGGTTTGTCAGGCACGACCTACCTTTCACAAATCCATGCTGGCTCTCTGATTAACTGAAAATTCTCGAGGTGTTCAGTCACCTTATCCTTAATTATAGACTCCAGCATTTTCCCCACAACAGATGTTAGGCTAACTGGTCTACAATTCCCTGGTTTCCCTCTCTCTCTTAAAAAGCGGAGTGTCATGTGCAATTTTCCAATCTAGAGGGACAGTTCCTGAATCTAGAGAACTTTGCAGATGCCCTAACTATAATCTTTCAATGTGCTCACCTACTTCCTTTAAAACCCTGGGATGGAAACCATCTGGTCCTGGGGATTTGTCACTCTTTAGTGCTATTATTTTCTTCATTACTGTTGCTTTACTTATATTAATTTTATCGAGTCCCTGTCCCGGATTCAATATTTGTTTTCTTGGGATTTCCGGCATGCTATCCTCTTTTTCTACTGTAAATACTGATGCAAAGTAATTGTTCAACATGTCCGCCATTTCCCCATTGTCAATGACAATATCCCCACTTTCAGTTTTTAAGGGGCCAACACTGCTCCTGACCACGCTCTTTTCCCTAATATAACTATAAAAGTTTTTCGTATTGGTTTTGATATCCCTTGCGAGTTTCTTTTCATACTCTCTTTTTGTAGCTCTTACTATCTGTTTTCTGACCCTTTGTGGATCTTTGTATCTTTCCCATTCACCAGGATCTGTGCCATTTTTTGCCTTTTTAAATGCCCTTTCCTTATGTCTTATACTGTCCCATTCCTCTTTAGTTGTCCATGGCTGTTTTTTTTGGCAAGTAGAGTTCTTGCCCCTCAGGGGTATAAACTGATTCTGTATCATGTGAAATGTTTCTTTAAACATTTCTCACTGATCATCAGTCGTTTTACCCATTAACAGATTTGCCCAGTTTACTGCAGACCATCTCTGTCTCATCCCATTGAAGTCGGCTTTGCCCAAGTCTAGAATCTTAGCAGCTGATTCACTTTTTTCCCTTTCAAATACTACATTGATCTCGATCATGTTATTATCGCTATTGGATGGATGTTCACGCACAGTTAAGCCGTTAACTAAATCTGCTTCATTACTCATTACTAAATCTAGTATGGCTTGCCCCCTTGTTGCCTCGAGGACATACTGCTGTAAAAAAACTATCCCGGAGACACTCAAGAAATTCGCTACCTTTCTGACAGTTGCTAGTCTGCTTTTCCCAATCTATGTGAAAGTTTAAGACCACTATGGCTTTCTTACACGCTTATCTAATCTCTGCTTTATACAATCCAGTACTTCAGAGCTGCTGCCAGGGCTCCTATGTACAACTCCCACTATAGTCTTAGATCTTTTCCTATTTCTCAATTCAACCCATAAGGTCTCTGTTGGCTGCTTACCTCTCGTTATATCCTCCTTTATCATTGAAGTGATTTCATCTCTAATCTTTAAGGCTACTCCTCCCCCTCTTCCATTTTCCCTGTCTCTCCTGTAGACCTTATAACCTGGTATATTTAGTTCCCAATCCTGACCATCCTGCAGCCATGTCTCAGTAATAGCTATCATGTCATACCCTCCAATTTGAATTTGAACCTGTAGTTCATTTAATTTATTTCTTATACTCCGTGCATTTGTACATAGAACTCTTAGTTGGGCCACACACCCTAGCCTGACCTTCAGCTTTGATGCTGGGTTAATTGCCTTACGCTACCAGTGTTTTCACTTTATCTGTAGTGCCTAAAGTACACTCTCTTTCCGCTGCTCTACAATCTTCCCTTTCACTTGTTCTTGAACAACTGTTTGTATTATTTGTATTGTAAATTTCCCCTGGGTCTTCCCCTCTCTTGCTGCTCTCAACTTTACTCCCTTCTGACTCCCCGCTCAGGTTCCCATCCCCCTGCCATTCTAGTTTAAACCTTCCCCAACAGCACTGGCAAACACCCCCGCGAGTAGATTGGTCCCGGTCCTGCTCGGGTGTAACCCGTCCCGCTTATACAGGTCCCACCTTCCCCAGAACCGGTCCCAATGTCCCAAGAATCTAAATCCCTCCCTCCTACACCATCCCTGCAGCCACGCATTCATCCTGTCTATTTTCCTGTTCCTAGCACGTGGCACCGGTAGTAATCCTGAGATCACTACCTTTTGAAGTCCTGCTTTTTAATTTATCTCCTAACTCCTTAAATTCACTTTGCGGGACCTCATCCCCTTTTTTACCTATGTCTTTGGTACCAATATGGACCACGACTACTGGCTGTTTACCCTCCCCCTCCAGAATGCCCTGCAGCCGCTCTGCGACATCCTTAACCCTAGCACCAAGGAGGCAACATAGCATCCTGGAGTCACGTTTGCGGCCGCAGAAACGCCTATCTGTTCGCCTTACAATTGAATCCCCTATCACTATAACCCTACCACTCTTCTTCCTCCCCTCCTGTGCAGCAGAGCCACCCGTGGTGCCATGAACTTGGCTCTTGCTGCTTTCCCTTGATAAGCCATCTCCCCACACAATATCCAAAGCAGAATATCTGTTTGAGAGGGAGATGACCCCAGGGGACTCCTGCTCTACCTGCCAAGTCCTTTTACTCTGCCTGGCGGTCACCCATTTCCTTTCTGCCTGCGTAATCTTTAACTGCGGTGTGACCACCTCACTGAACGTGCTATCCAGGATAGTTTCAGCATTGCGGATGCTCCACAGTGAATCCACCCGCAGCTCCAGCTCCGAAATACGGTTAGCCAGTAGCTGCAGCTGGACACACTTCCTGCACACACGGTCGCCAGGGACACTGTTAGTGTCCATGATTTCCCACATAGTGCAGGAGGAGCATATCACTGGTGCGAGCTCTGCTGCCATGACTTGCCTTATACTCTCAGACTCTCCTCCCGTTCTCGGACTGTCCTTTTATACTGTGCTCACCTCTCTGACTCTCCTGCCTCACCTGTGACGTCGCACAGTAGTTTTCTCTTGTTCGAAGCTTACCTCCTGGAAGGAGGCCGTACGGCCCATCATATCTGCTGGTTCTCTGCTTGAGCATTTCAAAACTAATTCCACTGGTCCACACTTTCCCCAAAACCCTGTATCTTCTTGCACTAAAAGATATTTCTCAACTTTTCCCTTTAAAGTTTACTGGTCTCCGCCTAAACCACTCCCTCTGGCAAAGCATTCCATGTTCCAGCAATCCTCTAGGTAAAGACATTTCTCTTAACCACACTCCATACTCAATAACAACAACAACCATTTTATATAGTGCCTTTTAACATGGCAAAAACATCTCAAGGTGCTTCACAGGAGCATTATTGGACAAAATTTGACCCCAAGCTACATAAAGAGATATTAGGACTGGTCATAGAGGTAGGTTTTAAGGAGTGACTTAAAGGATTAGAGAGAGTGAGATGGAGAGATTTAGGAAGGGAAATTTAGAGCTTCTGGCCTAGGCAGCTGAAGGCACGGCTGCCAATGGTGGAGCGATGAAAACCGGGGATGTGCAAGAGGCCAGAATTGGAGGAGTGCAGAGATCAGAGGGTTGTAGGGCTGGAGGAGGTTACAGAGATAAGGAGGGGCGCGGCCATGGAGGGATTGAAAACCAGAATGAAAATTTTAAAATCAAGGCGTTGCCGAACTGAGAGCCAATGTAGGTCAGTGAGTACAGGGGTGTAAGGTGAATAGTTCTTGATGCGAGTTAGGATACGGGCAGCAGAGTATTGGATGAGCTCAAGTTTAAGGAGGGTGGGAGGCTGGCCAGGAGAGCATTGGAATTGTTGAGTCTGGAGGTAACAAAGGCATGGATGAGGGTTTCAGCAGCAGATGAGATGAGGCAGGGGTGGAGACGTAAACTTGTCACTCTGACAATTTCAAATTGATAACCCTTTGTCACTGACTTCCGAACTAGAGAAAATAATATTTTCCTGTTCGCTATCAAAACTCTTCATAATTTTAAAAACCTCCATTAAATCTCCTCTTGCCCTTCTCTGCTAAAATTGCCCCACTACCTCAAGTCTCTCCTCTTAACCATGTTTTGCCTCCTGGGCATCATAGGAACAGGAGTAGGCCATTCAGCCCCCTGTGCCTGCTCCGCCATTTTATAAGATCATGGATGATCTGTGATCTAACTCCATATACCTGCCTTTGGCCCATATCCCTTAATACCTTTGGTTGCCAAAAAGCTGTCTATCTCCGATTTTAAATGTAGCAATTGAGCTAGTATCAATTGCCGTTTGCGGAAGAGAGTTCCAAACTTCTACCACCCTTTGTGTGTAGAAATGTTTTCTAATCTCACTCCTGAAAGGTCTGGCTCTAATTTTTAGACTGTGCCCCCTACTCCTAGAATCCCCAACCAGTGGAAATAGTTTCTCTCTATCCACCCTATCTGTTCCCCTTAATATCTTAAACTTCGATCAGATCACCCCATAACCTTCGAAACTCCAGAGAATACAACCCCAATTTGTGTAATCTCTCCTTGTAACTTAACCCTTGAAGTCTGGGTATCATTCTAGTAAATCTACGCTGCACTCCCTCCCAGGCCAATATGTCCTTCCGAAGCTGTGGTGCCCAGAACTGCTCGCGGTAGTCCAGGTGAGGTCTAACCAGGGTTTTGTATAGCTGCAGCATAACTTCTGCCGCCTTGTACTCTAGTCCTCTAGATATAAAAGCTAGCATTCCATTAGCCGCCTTGATTATTTTCTGCACCTGTTCATGACACTTCAGTGATCCATGTACCTGAACCCCTAAGTCCCTTTGGACATCCACTGTTTTTAACTTTTTACCATTTAGAAAGTACCCTGTTCTATCCTTTTTTGATCCAAAGTGGATGACCTCACATTTGCTTACATTGAATTCCATTTGCCACAGTTTTGCCCATTCACCTAATCTATCAATATCCCTTTGTAATTTTATGTTTTCATCTCCACTGCTTACAATGTCACCAACCTTTGTGTCATCGGCAAACTTAGATATGAGACTTTCTGTGCCTGCATCTAAGTCGTTAATAAATATAGTGAATAATTGAGGCCCCAAGACAGATCCCTGCGGGACTCCACTAGTCACATCCTGCCAATGTGAGTACCTACCCATCATCCATACACTCTGTTGCCTTTCGTTCAGCCAACTTCCTAACCAAGTCCGTACTTTTCCCTCGATTCCATGGGCTTCTATCTTAGCTAACAGTCTCTTATGTGGGACTTTATCAAATGCCTTCTGGAAGTCTATATAAATAACATCCATTGACATTCCCCTGTCCACTACTTTAGTCACCTCTTCAAAAAATTCAATCAGGTTTGTCAGGCACGACCTACCTTTCACAAATCCGTGCTGGCTCTCTCTGATTAACTGAAAATTCTCGAGGTGTTCAGTCACCTTATCCTTAATTATAGACTCCAGCATTTTCCTCACAACAGATGTTAGGCTAACTGGTCTACAATTCCCTGGTTTCCCTCTCTCTCTTAAAAAGCGGAGTGTCATGTGCAATTTTCCAATCTAGAGGGACAGTTCCTGAATCTAGAGAACTTTGCAGATGCCCTAACTATAATCTTTCAATGTGCTCACCTACTTCCTTTAAAACCCTGGGATGGAAACCATCTGGTCCTGGAGATTTGTCACTCTTTAGTGCTATTATTTTCTTCATTACTGTTGTTTTACTTATGTTAATTTTATTGAGTCCCTGTCCCGGATTCAATATTTGTTTTCTTGGGATTTCCGGCATGCTATCCTCTTTCTCTACTGTAAATACTGACGCAATGTAATTGTTCAATATGTCCGCCATTTCCCCATTGTCAATGACAATATCCCCACTTTCAGTTTTTAAGGGGCCAACACTGCTCCTGACCACCCTCTTTTTCCTAATATAACTATAAAAGTTCTTCGTATTGGTTTTGATATCCTTTGCAAGTTTCTTTTCATACTCTCTTTGTAGCTCTTACCAGCTGTTTTGTGACCCTTTGTTGATCTTTGTATCTTTCCCATTCGCCAGGATCTGTGCCATTTTTTGCCTTTTTAAATGCCCTTTCCTTATGTCTTATACTGTCCCATACCTCTTTAGTTGTCCATGGCTGTTTTTTTTGGCAAGTAGAGTTCTTGCCCCTCGGGTATAAACCGATTCTGTATCACGTTAAATGTTTCTCTAAACATTTCTCACTGATCATCAGTCGTTTTACCCATTAACAGATTTGCCCAGTTTACTGCAGACAGTCTCTGTCTCATCCCATTGAAGTCGGCCTTGCCCAAGTCTAGAATCTTAGCAGCTGATTCACTTTTTTCCCTTTCAAACACTACATTGATCTCGATCATGTTATTATCGCTATTGGATGGATGTTCACGCACAGTTAAGCTGTTAACTATATCTGGTTCATTACTCATTACTAAATCTAGTATGGCTTGCCCCCTTGTTGCCTCCAGGACATACTGCTGTAGAAAACTATCCCGGACACACTCAAGAAATTCGCTACCTTTCTGACAGTTGCTAGTCTGCTTTTCCCAATCTATGTGAAGGTTAAAGTCCCCCATTAACACCACTATGCCTTTGTTGCACGCTTGTCTAATATCTGCATTTATACAATCTAGCACCTCAGAGCTGCTGCCAGTGGTCCTATACACAACTCCCACTATGGTCTTAGATCCTTTCCTATTTCTCAATTCAACCCATAAGGTCTCTGTTGGCTGCTTACCCCTCATTATATCCTCCTTTATCATTGAAGTGATTTCATTTCTAATCACTAAGGCTACTCCTCCCTCCCTTCCATTTTCCCTGTCTCTCCTGTAGACCTTATAACCTGATGTGGAGATGCCGGTGATGGACTGGGGTTGACAATTGTAAACAATTTTACAACACCAAGTTAGAGTCCAGCAATTTTATTTTAAATTCACAAGCTTTCGGAGATTTTCTCCTTCCTCAGGCAAATGTTTCAAGAGCTCCTTGAAACATTTGCCTGAGGAAGGAGAAAATCTCCGAAAGCTTGTGAATTTAAAATAAAATTGCTGGACTATAACTTGGTGTTGTAAAATTGTTTACAATTGTCAACCTTATAACCTGGTATATTTAGTTCCCAATCCTGACCATCCTGCAACCATGTCTCAGTGATAGCTATCATGTCATACCCTCCAATATGAATTTGAACCTGTAGTTCATTTAATTTATTCCTTATACTCCGTGCATTTGTATATAGAACTCTTAGTTGGGCCACACATCCTCGCCTGACCTTCAGCTTTGATGCTGGGTTAATCGCTTTACACCTTCTTCTAGTTTTCACTTTATCTGTAGTGTCTAAAGTACACTTTCTTTCTGCTGCTCTACACTTTTCCCTTTCACTTGTTCTTGAGCAACTACTTGTATTGTAAATTTCCCCTGGGTCCTCCCCTCTCTTGCTGCTCTCAACTTTACTCTCTTCTGACTCCCCACTCGGGTTCCCATCCCCCTGCCACTCTCGTTTAAACCTTCTCCAAAAGCACTGGCAAACACCTCTGCAAGGATATTAGTCCCGGATCTGTTGAGGTGCAACCCGTCCGGCATGTACAGGTCCCACCTTCCCCAGAATCGGTCCCAATTTCTCATGAGTCTAAATCCCTCCCTCCTGCACCAACCCTCCAGCCACGCATTCATCTGATCTATTCTCCTATTCCTATACTCACTAGCACGTGGCACTGGGAGTAATCCTGATATTACTGCTCTTGAGGTCCTGCTTTTTAACTTATTTCCTGACTCCTTATGTTCTGCTTGCAGGACCTCATCCCTCTTTTTATCTATGTCGTTGGTACCGATATGGACCACCACCTCTGGCTGTTCACCCTCCCTGTTCAGAATGTCCTGCAGCTGCTTAGTGACATCCATGATCCTGGCACCAAGGAGGCAACAAACCATCCTGGAATCACGTTTGCGGCCACAGAAACGCCTGTCTGCTCCCCTAACTATAGAATCCCCGATCACTATTGCTCTCTCGACCTTTCTCCTCCTTCCTCCCCTCTTTCCCTACCCCCCCCGTACAACTGAGCCACCCATGGTGCTTTGGACTTGGCTCTGGCTGCACTCCCCAGAGGAACCCTCTTTCCCCCCACCAGTACCCAGAACTGAATACTGGTTGGAGAGTGAGATGCCCCCAGGAGACTTCTGCACTACCTGCCTGGTTGTCCTTATGAGTCTGTGCAGTACTCTCGCTATGGTTTTAATGTCCTTTCTGTAATGGGGCACTCAAACTTCTATAACTGGTCTAACCAATTTTTTGTACCATTTTTTTGTATCATTTCTTCTTTACTTTTGTACTCAATACCCTGATTCTTAAAATGTTGTTGGCCTTTTCTTTTATAGCTTTATTTATCAAAACTTATTTTCTAGAATAATGTATTTCAACCTATTGGTCTTTCTGTTCACCCACACCCTTCTATATTTTTCCATTGATTATATCTTGCCATTCCTTGGTTTTCCTCCTAAAATGAATTACTTTACACTAAAATAGATAGAGTAGACGAGGGGAATGCAATAGATATGTAATATTTGGATTTTCACAAGGCCTTTGATAAGGTACTGCATTGTAGACTCCATGACTAAGATCAGAGCATGTGGAATCAGGGAACGAGTAGCAGAATGGATAGTAAGTTGGCTACAAAACAGAAAACAGAGAGTAGAGGTTAAAGTTGCTACTCAGACTGGCAAAAGGTGGGAAGTGGTGTTCCACAGGGATCGTTGCTGGGACCACTGTTCACAATTTACATTAATGATTTGGACTCGGGAATTGGAAGAACAATTTCAAAATTTGCAGATGACGCCAGGTTGCGGGGTGTAGTTAATTACAAAGGAAGAATGTGTCAAAATGCAAGAAGACATTATTCAACTTGCAGAATGGGTGTGTAATTGGCAAATTAATTTCAGTATAGGTAAGTGTGAGGTGGTGCATTTTGGTTGGAAGAATGAGGCCACATTCTGCTTGGATAATAAGACCTAAAGGGAGTCGAGGTTCAAAGGGATCTCAGGGTACAGATGCACAAATCACTAAAAGTAGTGACGCAGGTTAATAAGGCCATAAGAAAGGCAAACCAAGCAGGGGGTTCATTTCTAGAGGGAGAGAATTGAAAAGCAGCGAAGTTATGTTAAACTTGTGTAGAACATTGGTTAGACCACACTTGGAGTATTGTGCACAGTTCTGGCCTCCATATTATGAAAAGGATATAGAGGCATTGGAGAAGGTGTAAAAAAAATTCACAAGGATGATACCAGAACTGAGAGGATATACTTATCAGGAAAGGTTGCACAGGCTGAGGCTCTTAGATGGAAGGGCTGAGGGGTGACCTGATAGGTCTTTAAGATAATGAAAGGGTTCAATAGGGTAGATGTAGAGAAAATGTTTCCACTTGTGGGGAGTCCAAAACTATAGGTCATAAATATAAGATAGTCACTAATAAATCTAATAGGGAATTCAGGAGAAACTTCTTTATCCAAGGAGTGGTAAGAATGTGGAACGTGCTACCACAAGGAGTAGTTGAGGCAAATAGCGTGGATGTATTTAAAGGGAAGTTAGATAAGCACATGAGGGAGAAAGGAATAGAAGGGTATGCTGATTAGATTAGATGAAGTAGGAAAAGAGGAAGTGCGTGTGGAGCATAAATGCCGGTTGGTCCAAATGGCCTGTTTCTGTACTGTTGACTCGATGTAAAATGCATTTTCCACCTGTCTGTCCATTTCTCAAAATTGTCTGTCTTCCTGAAGTCTTTTACAGTCTTTCTCCTCACTGTTTGCCAAACACCTTACTTTTGTGTTATCAGCAAATTTTGAGAGTGTGTTCCCTATGCCCAAGTCCAAATCATCTGGTCAACGGTCCTGGTCAAAGTGACGATGGGGCTTTATCTCTCCTTGTCCTTATTGATTTCACTGAGATGTTTGCTACAGTCATCCATGCTATTCTGCTCCATTGCCTCTTCTCTGTTGTCCAATCTGTATTTCTCGCTTCACTAGTAAATGAGGAGGTGGTTGAAAAGTTGCACTTCACTCATAAAAGAGCTGCATACATCTCGCAAAAGACTAATTCATAGAAATTTATGGCACAGAAGGAGGGCATTCGGTCCATTGTGTCTGTACTGGCTGAAAAAGAGCTCTCCAGCCTAATCCCATTTTCCAGCTCTGGGTCTGTAGCCTTGTACTTCGTGCTCATCCAAGTACTTTTTAAATGAGTTGAGGATTTCTGCCTCTACCACCCTTTCAGGCAGTGAGTTCTAGACCCCCACCACCCTCTGGGTGAAAAAAATTTCTCCTCAACTCCCCTCTAGTCCTTGTACCAATTACTTTAAATCTATGCCCCCTGGTTATTGATTTCTCTGCTAAGGGAAATTGTTCCTTCCTGTCCATTCTATCTAGGCCCCTCATAATTTTATACACCTCAATTAAATCTCCCCTCAGCCTCCTCTGTTCCAAAGAAAACAATCCCAGCCTATCCAATCTTCCCATAGCTAAAATTCTCCAGATCTGGCAACATCCTCGTAAATCTCCACTGTGCGCTCTCCAGAGCAATCACATCTTTCCTGTAATGTGGTTACCAGAACTGTGCACAGTACTCTAGCCATGGCCTAACTAGTTTTTATTCAGTTCTAGCATGACCTCCCTGCTCTTATTCTATGTCTCGGCTAATAAAGGAAAGCATCCCGTATGCTTTCTTAACCACCATATCTACCTGTCCTGCTACCTTCAGGGATCTGTAGACATGCTTTCCAAGGTCCCTCTGTTCCTCTACACCTCTCAGTATCCTTCTATTTATTGTGTATTCCCTTGCCTTGTTTGTCCTCCCCAAATGCATTACCTCATACTTCTTTGGATTGAATTCCATTTGCCACTTTTCTGCCCATCTGACCAATTCATTGATATCTTCCTGCAGTCTACAGCTTTCCTCCTCACTATCAACCGCACGGCCAATTTTTGTATCATCTGCAAACTTCTTAATCATGGCCCCTACATTTAAGTCGAAATCTTTAATATATACGACAAAAAGCAAGGGACCTAGTACTGAACCCTGCGGAACCCCTCTGGAAGCAACCTTCCAGTCACAAAAACACCATTACCCTTTGCTTCCTGCTACTGAGCCAATTTTGGATCCAACTTGCCACTTTTCCCTTGGATCCCGTGGGCTTTTACTTTTCTGACCAGTCTGCCATGTGGGACCTTGTCAAAAGCCTTGCTAAAATCCATGCAGACCACTGTTTTTCAAACTTTTTTGCTCAATGGAAGAAAAACACTTACCCAGGGACCCAAAACAATAATATCTTCTTACTCGAGTTTTCCTAAAATCAGAATAAAGGGCAATACATGCTAGCTTTAATCACTTCACTTCAAATAATAACTAAAATTAGACATCGACATTACCTGAAAAATATTTTAAATAGTTTTTTTAAAAAAAAGAGTTTCACTTACTTAATGTGACTGGTGGGTCTGCCTGTTGTTCATGATCTCATTCCAATCTGGATCACAAGATGGAAGCGTTGTTGAGTCAGTTTTTTTTTCTTGATTTCAACCTTGTCAATGTAGAAAATCCCAGTACAATCCCATGTAGGTTGTTGTGAACGGCAGCGATAACAGAACACTAATCTTGCTTAACGGTGAATAGTCTCTGAAAGCACTGATCCAAAAAGATGACAAACCTAATAACTGTGGCATGTTTTCAGTGTGCTATCACAGGTGAGTTGCACCAGCTTGTTTTATTGCTCAAGCATCAAGTTTAGCTTCATTATTTCAGGAATAACTCATTAAAGTATATATTTTTAAATAACCCAGCTTTTTCTTGCTGCTGGACTGCATCTAAATTTCTCAGCTGATAAACATAGCTCTGTGCATAGATTTGGGTATGCACATGCAGAGCTCTGCTCTTCCCCAATCTGAGTGGTGCATGTGGGGCAATATAACTTGATACTGCCAACTTGCTGCAGTCTCAAATCTACACCAGTACAAAACAAATACAGGGTAGTTGCAATATAATAGTACAAATAAATTACGGTAGCTGAGACAACATTGATGTTAAAGACTTGAAAAGTAATTTTCTAAATACTTTTTTGGAGGGGTGGATGTGAGGGTTTGATGAGGTACCTTCATAGTAGTTTCAACTTGCAAATGTCAGATATGTTCACATTTGCCAGCTTTATGTGGAAGAACAAACTTTTAGGTTGTAAACTGCTAATGTTTCTCGTGGGGAAAAATACAGGGCCACTTCCTTTTTTTTAAAAAAAAAAGGTGAAACCAATTCAAATGCGTTTATATCTGAAATTAGATAGCTAGAATGTAAAATTGCTTTTGGGAGGATTATATTTTCAGTCCTTTGTGCATGCATATTTTCAAAGAAGAAAAATTGTAACGCTGACTAGATGACCGGTAGCTCAGCGGTTCGGGAAGAAACTTCTTAAAGGGAGTCGGAGTCAACCTCCACTCCCCCAAAGAAAAACTCCAGGAGAGACATGCTGCCTGGAGTGGCCCTCTGAGTTGATCAGTTGAAGGAGTGGCAACTGCACTGCTCCCAGTATATGGGCCGGGATGTGGTAGGTGTTTGCTTTTTGAAGAACAGCAGGATGAGACTTGTTTTCTGAGCCCAACAAAAGACGCGGGGGTGAGTGAATGAAACGGACTGCAATTAAACTCCGGATTGGAAGCCCAGATCTCTCTTTACAATGGCATGTTGGCCTTTATTTCAAGGGGGTTGGAGTACCAGAGTAAGGAAGTCTTCCTACAATTGTACAGGGCTTTGGTGAGACCTCACCTGGAGTACCGCGTACCGTTTTGGTGGTCTTATCTAAGGAAGGATATACTTGCCTGAGAGGTGGTGCAACAAAGGTTCACTAGATTAATTCCTGGGATAAGAGGGTTGTCCTATGCGGGGAGGTTGAGTGGAATGGGCCTGGAGTTTAGCAGAATGAGAGGTGATCTCATTGAAACCCATGAGTCTGAGAGGGCTTGACACAGTAGATGCTGAGAGATTGTTTCCCCTGGCTAGAGAGTCCAGAACTAGAGGGCATAGTTGCAGGACAAGGGGTCGGCCATTTAAGACTGGAATGAGGAGGAATTTCTTCATTCTGAGGGTTGTGAATCTTTGGAATTTTCTACCCCAGAAGGCTGTGGATGTTGAGTCGTTGCGTAAGTTCAAGGCTGAGATAGATAGATTTTTGGACTCTAGGGGAATCAAGGGATATGGGTATTGAGCAGGAAAGTGGTGTTGAGGTTGAAGATCAGCCATGAGCTGATTAAATGGTGGAGCAGGCACGAGGGGCTGTATGGCCTACTCCTGCTCCTATTTCTTATGTTCTTTTGTTCAAACACATTAGTCCAGGTCTGCCTCCCATTTTCACCTGGAGGCTTCACAGCCGCCAGGATCAGGTCGAAAACGGTTTAAAATTTACTGAGACTATGAACCACTTCACCTATATTTAAAAAAAAACTTGTATTTTCTTCTCTCCTTCCCTCGCCCCCTCCAGTTTTGTTTTTAAATGGAACTGACCCCCCATTTACCTCTGTTGCTTCTCGTCTTCTATCTCCTTTTATCTTCTTTACCACAAAAGACCGGAAGATCTCCTTGATGTTGGTGCCATGGTTGTTCTCCGGCCTACAGCACCCACAGTGCACCTGCTCATCTTGTCCCCTCCCCTGCCGCCACGGGGAGCAGCGTGAAGCAGCAATAAGGGAGTGCAAGGGCTCAGCGCATCCTGGTTGATGCTCGACATGTCGGGGCAGCTCTTCATGATGAGCTTGACGGGAGACAGAAGCAGCCCGATCGTGGTGGGCGGTGGACTCGGCCTCGTGGTGAAGTGACCCAGTGATTAATGTTCCGAGTCGTGACCCGTACTTTGAAAACCACTGATGTAGACTACGTCAAATGCGCTACCCTCATCGACCCTCCTTGTTATCTCCTCAAAAAATTCAATCAATTTAGTCAGACTCGACCTTCCTTTGACAAATCCATGCTGACTGTCCTTGATTGATCCGTGCCATTCTAAATGACGATTAATACTGTCCCTTGGAATTGTTCCCAGTAATTTGCCCACCACCGAGGTTAGGCTGACTGGCCTGTAATTACTTGGTCTGTCCCTTGCTCCCTTTTTAAACAACGTTAGCAGTTCTCCGGCACCACGCCTGTAGCCAGAGAGGATTGGAAAATGATGGTCAGAGCCTCCGCTATTTCCTCACTTGCTTCTTTTAACGGTGTGGGATACATTTCACCCGGGCCTAGTAATTTTATCTACTTTCAAAGATGCCAATTCCCTTAATGCTTCCTCCCTGACTATGTTTATCCCGTCCAGTATTTCACACTCCTCCTCCTTAACTACAATGTCTGCACTGTCCCCCTCCTTTGTGAAGACAGACGCAAAGTATTAATTAAGAACCATGCCCACGTCTTCCGCCTCCACACACAGGTTACCTTTTTGTTCTCTAATAGGCCCTACTCTTTCCGTAGTTATCCTCTTGCTCTTAATGTATTTATAAAACATCTTTGGGTTTTCCTTGATTTTACTTGCCAATATTTTTTCATGCCTTCTCTTTGCTTTCCTAATTTCCTTTTTAATTTCACCCCTGCACTTTCTATACCCTTCTAGGCTTTCAGCAGTATTAAGCTCTCGGTGTCTGACATAAGCTTCCCTTTTTTGCCTTGTCTTATCCTGTATGCTCCTTGGCATCCGGGGGCTCTAGATTTGGGAGTCCCGTCCTTTTTCTTTGTGGGAACATATTTGCTCTGAACCCTCACTATCTCCTCCTTGAATGCCTCCCACTGCTCTGACATTGATTTACCTTCACGTAGCTGTTTCCAGTTCAGTTTTGCCAAATCACATCTTAGCTTAGTAAAATTGGCCTTTCCCCAATTGAGAACTTTGACTCCTGTTCTTGCAAGGAACATAAAAGTGGACTGTAAAAGTTTCTACAAGTATGTAAAAAGAAAAAGATTAGTGAAGACAAATGTAGGTCCCTTACAGCCAGAAACGGGGGAATTTATAATGGGGAACAAGGAAATGGCAGAGCAATTAAACAAATACTTTGGTTCTGTCCTCACAGAAGAGGACACAAATAACTTCCCAGAAATGCTAGGGAACCAAGGGACTAGTGAGAAGGAGGAATTAAAGGAAATTAGTAATAGTAAAAAAAATAGTGCTGGAGAAGTTAATGGGACTGAAAGCTGATAAATCCCCAGGGTCTGATAATCTGCATCTGTACTAAAAGAGGTAGCCATGGAAATAGTGGATGCATTAGTTGCCATCTTCCAACATTCTATAGATTATGGAACAGTTCCTGCAGATTGGAGGGTGGCAAATATAACCCCACTATTTAAAAAAGGAGGGAGAGAAAACAGGGAGCTACAGACTGGTTAGCCTAACATCAGTAGTTGGGAAAATGCTAGAATCTATTATAAAGGATGTGATAATAGGACACTTGGAAAATATCAATGGGATTAGACAAAGTCAACATGGATTTATGAAAGGGAAATCATGTTTGACAAACCTACTGGAGTTTTTTGGGGATGTAACTGATAGAATAGATAAGGGAGAACCAGTGGATGTGGTGTATTTGGATTTTCAGAAGGCCTTTAATAAAGTCCCACACAAGAGGTTAGTGTGCAAAATTAAAGCACATGGGATTGGTGGTAATATACTGGCATGGATTGAAAATTGGTTCACAGACAGAAACAGAGAGTAGGAATAAATGGGTCTTTTTTGGGGTGGCAGGTAGTGACTAGTGGGGTTCCGCAGGGGTCAGTGTTTGGGTCCCAGCTATTCACAATATATATCAATGATTTGGATGAGGGAACCAAATGTAATATTTCCACGTTTGCTGATGACACAAAACTAGGTGGGATTGTGAGTTGTGAGGAGGATGCAAAGAGGCTTCAAGGCAATTTAGACAAGTTGAGTGAGTGGGCAGATGAAGTATAATGTGGATAAATCCGAAGTTATGCACTTCGGAAGTAAACACAGAAAAGCCGATTATTATTTAAATAGTGATAGATTGGGGAATGTTGATGTACACAGGGACCTGGGTGTCCTTGTATACCAGTCACTGAAAGCAAACATACAGGTGCAGCAAGCAGTTTGGAAGGCAAATGGTATGTTGGCCTTCATTGCAAGAGGATTTGAGAACAGGAGCAAGGATGTATTACTGCAGTTATGCAGGGCCTTGGTGAAACCACACCTGGAGTATTGTGTGCAGTTTTGGTCTCCTTACCTAAGAAAGTATATACTTGCCATAGAGGGAGTGCAGCGAAGGTTCACCAGATTGATCCCTGGGATGGCAGGACTGTTGTATGAGGAGAGATCGGGTCGACTCGGCCTGTATTGACTCGAGTTTAGAAGAATGAGAGGGGATCTCATTGAAACATATAAAATTCTGACAGGGCGAGACAGACTGGATGCAGGGAGGATGTTTCCCCTGGCTGTGGGGTCCAGAACGAGAGGTCACAGTCTCAGGATACGATTTCTTCACTCAGGGTGGTGAACCTGTGGAATTCTCTACCACAGAAGGCTGTGGAGGCCAAGTCACTGAATATTTTTAAGAAGGAGCTAGATAGATTTCTGGACACAAAAGGCATTAAGGGGTATGGGGATAGAGGACCAGCCATGATCATATTGAATGGCAGCGCAAGCTCGGAGGGCCGAATGGCCTACTCCTATTTTCTATGTTTTCCATAACTATGCTAATTCTAACTGAATTATGATCACTACCACCAAAATGCTCTCCCACTGATACTCCTTCCACCTGCCCAGCTTCATTCCCTAAAACTAAATCCAGATCTGCCCCCTCTCTTGTTGGGCTTGCTCAAAAAAGTTCTCCTGAATGTGCACTCTACCTTTTTTACACTGATTCTATCCCAGTTAATATTGGGATAGTTGAAATCCCCTACTATTACTGCCTATTATTTTTGCATTTCTCAGAAATATGCCTACATTTTTGCTCTCCTATTTCCCTCTGACTATTTGGGGATCTATAGTACACTTCCAGCAGTATGATTGCCCCTTTTTTGTTCTTCAGTTCAACCCATATGGCCTCATTTGATGATCCTTCTAACATATCATCCCTCCTCATGACTGTAATTGTTTCTTTAACCAATATTGCCACCCACCCCCCCCCCCCACACCTTTTTTATCTCCCTCTCTGTCTTGTCTGAAAACCCTTTAACCAGGAATGTTGAGCTGCCATTCCTGCCCCTCTTTAAGCCATGTTTCAGTAATAGTCACAATATCATACTTCCATGTGTCTACCTGTGCCCTCTGCTCATCTGCCTTATTCACAAGACTCCTTGCATTGACGTATACACCGTTAAGCAAAATGCCAAACTCCTTTATTGTCTATATTTTTCCAGCCTTTGTTTCCTCTGCCTTCCATTTCCAGCTCTGCTTCTCTCCCTTCTGAATCTACGCTCAGGTTCCCATCCCCCCGCCAAGCTAGTTTATACCAACCCCAACAGCAAATCTCCCTGCGACGATATTGACCCCGGCCCTGTTGAGGTGCAACCCGTCCAGCTTGTATCGGTCCCACCTCCCCCAGAACCAGTCCCAATGCCCCAGGAATCGAAAGCCCTCCCTCCTGCGCCATCTCTCCAGCCACTCATTCATCTGCACTATCCTTGTATTTCTGTACTCACTAGCGCATGGCACCGGGAGTAGTCTGGAGATTACTACCTTTTGAGGTCCTGCTTATTAATCTCTTTCCTAACACCTTGAAATCTGCCTGTAGGACCTCATCCCCCTTTCTACCTATGTCATTGGTACTGCTATGGACCGCGACCTCCTGGCTGTTCACCCTCCCGCAGAGTGTTCTGCAGCCAGTTAATAACATCCCTAAACCTGGCACTAGGAAGGCAACATACCATCCTGGAATCACGCCTGCGGCCGCAGAATCACCCATCTGTTCCCCTAACTATTGAATCCCCTATGACTATTGCTTTCCTGACCTTCCTTCCCCCTGCCCCCCCCCCCACCCACACTCCGTACAGCTGAGTCACCCATGGTGCCTTAGACTTGGCTCTGGTTGTACTCGGCCGAAAGCTGGAGCTTGAGCTCCTCCAGCTGATGACACTTACTGCACGTGAAGCCGTCCAGGACAGGAGAAGCATCCTGGACTTCCCATGTGGCACAGGATGTGCATTCCTCCTGCACAAGCAATTGGCATTCCTGCCCTTGACTTTTCTTACCCTATTAAGTATTTCACAAGCAGTTATTTGTACTTGTCAAAATTGCGCTATAAGGGGCTAGAAGCCTGGAAGTGATCAGTGTATATTATACAGTGATTTATGGAAATTTAGTAAATTATGATTCATAACAATAGTATGCGTAGTCCTTGAATTTGAGTACTGTTCATGAAGTGATATCTGCAACTTGATTAAAATTTACCCGAGTGCATCCTTGTTTTCTTGGTAAACCGATGTAATTAGTAGCACTCCTGAGTCTCAATCCATGGTGGTTGCCATAGAATAGCAAAATACTTTGCTAATTTGAAGCGGGTGGATATATTTGCCATTTGATAGGAAGCAGGTGATCAAGAATTTACCCACAAGTTTATTTCCATTTGGATTATGTAGTTTTATGAAATTTTGGGAATAGCAGTATATATTTTTTTTATAATTAAATATCTGAACATTTATTCTGAGCTTTTTAACTGTCTTATTTGCCTGAGGAATGTTTAAGTGAAAACATGAAGCACATTTTTGAGGTCTGCAGTTTTGATTAATCCTGTTACAGCTAAATAACCTTGAGTGCAGCACTTTAGGCTATTTCCTTAAAAAATCTTTTTATTCGTTCATGGGATGTGGGCATCGCTGGCAAGGCCAGCATTTATTGCCCATCCCTAATTGCCCTTGAGAAGGTGGTGGTGAGCCACCTCCTTGAACCGCTGCAGTCCGTGTGGTGAAGGTTCTCCCCACAGTGCTATTAGGAAGGGAGTTCCAGGATTTTGACGCAGCGACAATGAAGGAACGGCGATATATTTCCAAGTCGGGATGGTGTGTGATTTGGAGGGGAACGTGCAGGTGGTTGTTCCCATGTGCCTGCTGCCCTTGTCCTTGGTGGTAGAGGTCGTGGGTTTGAGAGGTGCTGTAGAAGAAGCCTTGGCGAGTTGCTGCAGTGCATCTTGTAGATGGTACACACTGCAGCCACTGTGCGCCGGTGGTGGAGGAAGTGAATGTTTAGGATGGTGGATGGGGTGCCAATCAAGCAGGCTGCTTTGTCCTGGATGGTGTCGAGCTTCTTGAGGGTTGTTGGAGTTACATTCATCCAGGCAAGTGGAGAGTATTCCATCACACTCCTGACTTGTGCCTTGTAGATGGTGGAAAGGCTTTGGGGAGTCAGGAGGTGAGTCACTCGCCGCAGAATACTCAGCCTCTGACCTGCTCTAGTAGCCACAGTATTTATGTGGCTGGTCCAGTTAAGTTTCTGGTCAATGGTGACCCCCAGGATGTTGATTGTGGGGGATTCGGCGATGGTAATGCCAATGAATGTCAAGGGGAGGTGGCTAGATTCTCTCTTGTTGGAGATGGTCATTGCCTGGCACTTGTCTGGCCCGAATGTTACTTGTCACTTACCAGCCCAAGCCTGGATGTTGTCCAGGTCGTGCTGCGTGCGGGCTCGCACTGCTTCGTTATCTGAGGGGTTGGGAATGGAACTGAACACTGCAATCATCACGAACATCCCCATTTCTGACTTTATGATGGAGGGAAGGGCATTGATGAAGCAGCTGAAGATGTTTGGGCCTAAGACACTGCCCTGAGGAACTCCTGCAGCAATGTCCTGGGGCTGAGATGATTGGCCTCCAACAACCACTATCATCTTCCTTTGTTCAAGGTATGACTCCAACCACTGGAGAGTTTTCCCCCTGATTCCCATTGACTTCAATTTTACTAGGGCTCCTTGGTGCCACACTCGGTCAAATGCTGCCTTGATGTCAAGGGCATTCACTCTCACCTCACCTCTGGAATTCTGCTCTTTTGTCTAAGTTTGGACCAAGGCTGTAATGAGGTCTGGAGCCAAGTGGTCCTGGCAGACCCCAAACTGAGTATTGGTGAGTAAGTCACTTTGCTGATTGAGAATAGACTGATGGGGCAGTAATTGGCCGGATTGGATTTGTCCTGCTTTTTATGGACAGGACATAGCTGGGCAATTTTCCACATTGTTCAGTAGATGCCAGTGTTGGAGCTGTACTGGAACAGTTTGGCTGGAGGTGCGGCTAGTTCTGGAGCACAAGTCTTCAACACTACAGCCGGGATGTTGTCGGGGCCCAAAGCCTTTGCTGTATCTAGTGAACTCAGCCATTTCTTGATATCACGTGGAGTGAATCAAATTGGCTGAAGTCTGACTTCCGTGATGGTGGGGATATCGGGAGGAGGCCGAGAGGGATCATCTACTTGGCACTTCTGGCTGAAGATGGTTGCAAACGCTTCAGCCTTGTCTTTTGCACTCACGTGCTGGACTCCGCCATCATTGAGGATGGGGATGTTTACAGAGCCTCCTCTTCCCGTTGTTTAATTGTCCATCACCATTCACGACTGGATGTGGCCGGACTGCAGAGCTTTGATCTGATCCGTTGGTTATGGAATCGCTTAGTTCTGTCTATAGCATGTTGCTTCCGCTGTTCAGCATACATGTAGTCCTGAGTTGTCGCTTCACCAGGTTGGCACCTCATTTTTAGGTACGCCTGGTGCTGCTCCTGGAATGTTCTTCTACACTCCTCATTGAACCAGGGTTGATCTCCTGGCTTATTGGTAATGGTAGAGTGAGGAATATGCCGGGCCATGAGGTTACAGATTGTGCTGGAATACATATCTGCTGCTGATGGCCCACGGCGCTCATGGATGCCCAGTTTTGAGCTGCTAGATCTGTTCTGAATCTATCCCATTTAGCACGGTGGTAGTGCCACACAACACGTTGGATGGTGTCCTCAGTGCGAAGACGGGACTTGGTCTCCACAAGGACTGTGCAGTGGTCACTCCTACTAATACTGTCATGGACAGATGCATTTGCGACAGGTAGATTGGTGAGGACGAGGTCAAGTAAGTTTTCCCCTCGTGTTGGTTCGCTCACCACCTGCCACAGGCCCAGTCTGGCAGCTATGTCCTTCAGGACTCGGCCAGTTCGGTCAGTAGTGGTGCTACCGAGCCACTCTTGGTGATGGACATTGAAGTCCCCCACCCAGAGTACATTCTGTGCCCTTGTTACCCTCAGTGCTTCCTCCAAGTGGTGTTCAACATGGAGGAGAACTGATTCATCAGCTGAGGGAGGACGGTAGGTGATAATCAGCAGGAGGTTTCCTTGCCCATGTTTGACCTGATGCCATGAGATTTCATGGGGTCTGGAGTCCATGTTGAGGATTCCCAGGGCCACTCCCTCCTGACTGTATATCACTGTACCGCCACCTCTAGTTGGTCAGTCCTGCCGGTGGGACAGGACATACCCAGGGATGGTGATGGGAGAGTCTGGCTATGTCAGGCTGCTGCTTGACTCGTCTGTGCGATAGTTGTGCCAATTTTGGCACAAGTCCCCAGATGTTCGTGAGGAGGACTTTTCAGGGTTGACTAGGCATGGTTTGCCTTTGTCGTGTCCGGTGCCTAGTAGTTCGATGCCGGGTGGTCCGTCCGGTTTTATTCTTCTGACTTTTCGTAGAGAGATTTTACGACTGAGTGGCTTGCTAGGTCATTTCAGAGGGCAATTAAGAATCAACCACATTGCTGTGGGTCTGGAGTCACATATAGGCCAGACCGGGTAAGGGCAACAGGTTTCCTTCCCTAAAGGACATTAGTGAACCAGATGGGTTTTTACGACAATCCGGTAGTTTCATGGCCACCATTACTGATGCTAGTTTTTTTTTAATCCAGAATTTTATTTTAATTGAATTTAAATTCGCCAGCTGCCATGGCGGGATTAAATATTAAAGACAAAATAGCTGTTCAGTTAATATCTACACTATTGCATGAACAATACAGTTAAAATTCTGTTCTTGTGCAGTGGCTTCAGATTATTGCAGAAATTATGGCTCACATGTTTATAACATTAAATTATATTTTCCTCATCATTATGAAATCCTAACCCTTTGAGTTTAGGTTTTGTTGAATAGACAATCATTACTAACCCAAATTCGATTTTCTTTCTCTCAATATGGGATATTAATTGCCTTTTTTGTGATACATTTTTTGTTTACTGGCCGGAGGTTGTTTAATTATCTGTCATCTAATTTTATCTCTTTTTCGATGTATTAACATTCACAGACCAAAAGATCAAAGATGAAAGAACGCTTTTACAAGACAGGGTTGGCTTGGAAGAATATAACTCATTTTGTTCAGAATGTGACTAAGAATGAACAGCAAGTTGTCAATGAAGATCTGAAAAGTGTTTTGAAGGCTGCCAGACAGCTTGGTAAGTTAATATGGAGATTGTTTATTGCTAAACTTTTACATAACTGTTAAGTTCAAAAAATATTAGACTGTATACTGGATCATTATTTCAGAAAAGTATAAGCATTTAAAAAAAACTGTGTTTGTGTGGGAGATGCTGGCAAGGCCATGTTTTATTGCTCATCCTTGGTTGCCCTGAGAAGCTGGTAGTGGGCCACACTTTTGAATGCTGCAGTTTTGTGGTAATGGTGCTCCTGTAATAGTGTTAGTGAATTCTGGGATTTTGATCTTGCTTTGATGAAAGAAATGCAATATATCTCCATGTTAGTATAATGTGTGACTCGGAAGTAAGGGTGTTCCCATAACCTTGCTGCTCTTGGCCATTTTGGTGGTGGCGGTCACAGGGCTGGGTGGTGCTGTTGAATTCCTAAAGGAATCAAAATTTAAAGAGTGCTGAATAATGTGAACTGAAAATGTAAATGTGCAGAGGAATAAATTTAATTCTGTAAATGGAGAGAGCTTACAGACTTTAACTCTGGCAATGCAATTAATCAGGAATCTTCCTAGTTATGTTTGAGTATTCACCAAGTTCACAAGTTAACTTTCCGCCCCTCCACGCTGAAGGTGATGGGTTGCGTTCAGTATGTACTTCACCTGTTTATCATGTGAGCTTCGCGAGTGTCAGATTATTTGACAGTGGGAAACATCACAGCTGAGGCTGCTTTTGTTCTCATTTAGCATCCATGTATGCTTGTGCACACGTTGCAGCAGGTGTCAGTGAATAATGAATGGAAATGGTAACCATACCTGATTTTTCTCTTTAACCCTGGGTGCTGAGGCCAATTGTAACTCTCCCACCACTGCCCTGATTGTGATCAGTTAACTTACTACATAGAATCATAGAAAATTTACAGCACAGAAGAAGGCCATTTGGCCCACGTGTCCGCGCCGGCTGAAAATGAGCCACCCAGTCTAATCCCACTTTCCAGCACTCGGTTCGTAGCCTTGTAGGTCGTGGCACTTCAGATGCAAAACCTCAACTCATTTAAAAAGTACCTGGATTTCTGCCTCTACCACCCTTTCAGGCAGTAAGTTTGAGACCCCCACCTCCCTCTGGGTGAAAAAATTTTTTCCTCAGCTCCCCTCTAACCCTTCTACCAGTCACTTTAAATCTATGCCCCCTGGTTATTGACCTCTCGAAGGGAAGTAGGTCCTTCCTATTCACTCTATTTAGGCCCCTCGTAATTTTGTACAGCTCAAGTAAATCACCCCTCAGCCTCCTCTGTTTCAAAGAGAACAACCTCAGCCTATCCAATCTTTCCTCCATAGTTAAAATTCTCCAGTCCTGGCAAGATCCTTATAAATCTCCTCTGTACCCTCTCTAGTGCAATTACATCCTTCCTGCAATGTGGTGACCAGATCTGTACACAGTGCTCAAGCTGTGGCTTAACCAGTGTTTTATACAGTTCCTGCGTAACCTCCCTGCTCTTATATTCTATGCCTCAGCTAATGAAGGAAAGTATTCCATATGCCTTCTTAACCACCTTATCTACCTGTCCAGCTACCTTCAGGGATCTGTGGACATGCACTTCAAGGACCCTCACTTCCTCTACACCTTTCAGTATCCTCCCATTTATTATGTACTCTCTTGCCTTGTTTGCACCCCCCCCCACCCCCCAAAAATGCATTATCACACTACTTCTGATTGAATTCCATTTGCCATTTTTTTGCCCAGCTGACCAGTCCATTGATATTTTCCTGCAGTCTACAGCTTTCCGCCTCACTATCAACCACACAGCCAATATTTGTATTATCTGCAAACTTCTTAATCTTGCCCCTTACATTTAAGTCCAAATCGTTAATATATATCACAAAAAGCAAGGGGCCTATTACTGAACCTTGCGGAACCCCACTGGAAACAGCCTTCCAGTCACAAAAACACCCTCGACCATTACCCTTTGCTTCCTGCCACTGAGCCAATTTTGGATCCAACTTGCCACTCTCCCTTGGATCCCATGGGCTTGTACATTTTTGATCAGCCTGCCATGTGGGACCTTGTCAAAAGCCTTACTAAAATCCATGTAGACTACATCAAATGCACTACCCTCATCTTTGTTACCTCCTTTTAAAAAAAAATTCAATCAAGTTAGTCAGACATGACCTACCCTTAGCAAATCCATGCTGACTGTCCTTGATTACTCCGTGCCTTTCTAAGTGACGGTTTATCCTGTCCCTCAGAATTGATTCCAATAATTTGCCCATCACTGAGGTTAGACTGACTGGCCTGTAATTACTTGGTCTATCCCTTGCATCCTTTTCAAACAGTGGTACAATGTTAGCAGTCCTCCAATCCTCTGGCACCCCGCCTGTATCCAGTGAGGACTGGAAAATGATGGTTACACCTCTGCTATTTCCTCCCTTGCTTCTTTTAACAGCCTGGGATACATTTCATCCAGGCCTTGGTGATTTATCTACTTTGAAAGATGCTATTCCCCTCAATACTTCCTCTTTCACTAAGTTTATCCCATCCAATATTTTACACTCCTCCTCCTTAATTACATTGTCTGCATCGTCCCTCTCTTTTGTGATGACGGATCAGTGTTTCAACAGAAACTAGGCTTTTAAAAAAAAATGTATATTATTAGTACCACCACCACCTTCTCAAGGGCAATTCGGGATGGGCAATAAAATGCTGGCCTCGCCAGCGACGCCCACATCCTGTGAACGAATAAAAAAAAAAGTAGGCACTATGCAAAGGAAAGATTTCAGCTGTTTATTATTAACAGCAAAGTCAGAAACATGTGAATTAAAGAATGCATTTGATTTAATTGTAAAATGGTGAACAATGCAAATCTTCCCTAAAGTTTTTAAAGTTCCTAAACAATTATCAGCAGTGGAGTATCCAGAATTATTTTGGTATTCCTTAAAATACCTGGATCTAATCTTTTGTGAAGTGACTTTTTTTTAGTAAATACTTAACATTTGTTACAAGTTTGAGGGGGGAAGAAAAGTTTATTATACCTACAAACAATATAGTGTTCTAGTCAGACCAAAGCTTGACTGTGTCCACTTCTGGTCTCCAGAATGATCCCTAGTGTTAGGAATCGGCCTTATGTGGGAAGACTGGATAAAAATTTGGCTCTTTAGTTTCTTTCAAAGTTAATTAGAGATGACTTTAGATAGCAAATAGTATGGAAAAGATAAATCTGAAAAATTGCTTCAAACTAAATTGAGAGTAGTTGAATGGGACGTAGGTTCAAACCAGTAAAAGGCAAATTTAGGACTGATGTCAGGAAGCTCTTCACACAGTCTCATATGTGCCTAGAATGGACTTCTGGGTGGAGTAGTGCAAGCTGGCTACATTATAACAGTGACTACTTCAAAAATACTTAATTGGTGGTGAAGGGTTTGGGATGTCCTGAACACATGAAAGGCGCTATATAAACACAAGTTCCTCTTTATCACACATTCAGAAAGATAAGTCTCTGGTATATTAAAACTTGAAACAAAACACCTCTGTTTTCCTAAAGTAGTAACGGTCTGAGTCCCGTCTATCCCATCCTGCATAAAAGGGGAAGTTACATTCATATCACCTTAAAGGGTATGATTCATTTCATTATAAAATATCCCCCTCACTTTTTATATTGGAAAAAGATAGACTTATGAAAATCTGTTTTGACTTTTTGGTTTTAAAAAAAAGTGTTGCTCTGAATCTCTGGGCAATAGTATGGGGTTTCAGGGCCCCATGGCTTTGGATCAGCTCTTGGGCTGGAGCCACTCCAGGGTGCATGGGAACATACCCATTGGTGATGTCATAGAATGAACAAGTGTGTCGAGTGACTTGACCTTGAGTGCTTTCTAGCAGGTAAAGCTTTTTGTTTTTTTTTTAAAAGGCATCAAACCACAGCTCCATTTCTGGCTCAACAAGTTTCTACAGTGTATAGTTGTGTCATATAAAGCAAGGAGGTCTCTGGCTCAATACCCAGCCTCTCAAACAGACACATGCTCTTCATTAGTTCATATTTTAACTTTGAGAGATCAGACCTGATACAACACTTCATGTACGGCTAAACAAAGCTTTTTATCATTTGTACGACTAGATCTTCTGTGGCATTGTTCATGAATAGTCTGGGACCTGGGGTGAGATATTGAATTATCACAGCCCTGCTGCAGCTTAAGCATGACAATGGTTCAATCATCAGTGTAATACACCAAATTAATGAGGTAAAAATATTACATGTACAGAAAAATACAGCCCCCCAGCCATATTTGGAATGTTACTTACTTTACAAAACTTGTTACAAATGCAAGTAAATGTTATTTTCTCTCCAAAACAACTTATTTCTGCTTATACTTTATTTCAGTCTATTGTACTGTATACTAAATAGCCCCCTATAAGTGGGAAAAACTTTCCTCGGCAGTGATACACAGTGACATTTCAGCAAAAGCCACAAATCCACTGATAAGTAAGGAGGGAATAATAGACAAGTATTTGCAACTGACCACTGGATGATACCAGACTATTACAAATTCGAACCTGCTGAAGATACCTTCTTCGGTGGCATCAGTTGCTCCTGAGCATCTTTGTGGGAGTTGATTCACACTGCCCTATATTTAATTGTAATATAGAAACGATAGTATCCCCTTGCGATCTGAATCAGATATGCATATATTTCGCACATACACTGCATCAATCTCTCCAAAGGTGGACCAAACAAACATTTGGCTAGACGAGCCTGATATGAATCAATAAACTGCTTTATTTCAGTTATGATATGGAGATGCCGGTGATGGACTGGGGTGGACAAATGTAAGGAATCTTACAACACCAGGTTATAGTCCAACAAATTTATTTTAAAATCACAAGCTTTCGGAGATTATCTCCTTCGTCAGATGAATGAATGAAAAGGTTCTCAAATCGCATATCTTATACTATGTTGGGACAGCATCACACCAATCAAAAGGTGTCGTTGTTATTCAAACAGGCCAGTCACGGAGAACAGCACGTCCCAGTACACTAGATATACATTGTGTCTATTATACAGGCAGGCAGAAAGAAACTCAAAATGGCAGAGAGAGAGAGAGAGAGAGAGAGAGAATTTAAAAAAACATATAATTTTTCCCCCCCAAATTCGCACCCCAATACGCCACCATTTTCATGCACAAGTTCGAGCACGACTTCTTCACTGCACAGGACCTCCAACCAACGCTATACACCAGATACATCGACGACATTTTCTTCCTATGGACCCACGGCGAAGAATCACTGAAGAGACTACACGATAACATCAACAAGTTCCATCCCACCATCAAACTCACCATGGACTACTCCTCAGAATCGGTTTCTTTCTTGGACACACAAATCTCCATCAAAGACGGGCACCCCAGCACCTCACTCTACCGCAAGCCCACGGACAACCTCACGATGCTCCCCATTTCCAGCTTCCACCCCAACCACGTCAAAGAGGCCATCCCCTATGGACAGGCCCTACGAATACACAGGATCTGCTCAGACGAGGAGGAACGCGATGGACACCTACAGACGCTGAAAGACGCCCTCGTAAGAACGGGATATGACGCTCGACTTGTCGATCGACAGTTCCGACGGGCCACAGCGAAGAATCGCATAGACCTCCTCAGAAGACAAACACGGGACGCAACCAACAGAGTACCCTTCGTCGTCCAGTACTTCCCTGGAGCGGAGAAACTACACCATGTTCTCCGCAGCCTTCAACATGTCATCGATGACGACGAACACCTCGCTAAGGCCATCCCCACGCCTCCACTGCTCGCCTTTAAACAGCCACCCAACCTCAAACAGACCATCGTTCGCAGCAAGTTACCCAGTTTTCAGGAGAACAGCGTCCACGACACCACACAACCCTGCCACGGCAACCTCTGCAAGACATGCCAGATCATCGACACGGATACCACCATCACACTAGAGGACACCACCCACCAGGTGCATGGTTCATACTCCTGTGACTCGGCCAACGTTGTTTACCTCATACGTTGCAGGAAAGGATGCCCCGGAGCATGGTACATTGGCGAGACCATGCAGATGCTGCTACAACGGATGAACGGACACCGCGCAACAATCGCCAAACAGGAGGGTTCCCTCCCAGTCGGGGAACACTTTAGCAGTCAAGGACATTCAGCCACCGATCTTCGGGTAAGCGTTCTCCAAGGCGGCCTTCGAGACACACGACAACGCAAAATCGTCGAGCAGAAGTTGATAGCCAAGTTCCGCACCCATGAGGACGGCCTCAACCGGGATCTTGGGTTCATGTCACGCTACACGTAACCCCACCAGCAAAAAGGGGGGGAAAAAATTATATGTTTTTAAAAATTCTCTCTCTCTCTGTCTCTCTGCCATTTTGAGTTTCTTTCTGCCTGCCTGTGTAATAGACACAATGTATATCTAGTGTACTGGGATGTGCTGTTCTCCGTGACTGGCCTGTTTGAATAACAACGACACCTTTTGATTGGTGTGATGCTGTCCCAACATAGTATAAGATATGCGATTTGAGAACCTTTTCATTCATTCATCTGACGAAGGAGATAATCTCCGAAAGCTTGTGATTTTAAAATAAATTTGTTGGACTATAACCTGGTGTTGTAAGATTCCTTACATTTATTTCAGTTAGGTGAACACATAGAATGGCAGTTATGATTGAACTCACTTAATTCAAACAGTACAATTTATCTTTGTGCAATGATACTAAATAAAGAACATGTCAAGCTTCCTCACATCAGTCGACTATCTTCTTGATTTAAGTAAATAACTTCTAATTATTCCAGATCTTGATAAAAGCCCTCAAAGCTTTCTCTTTAAAAGCCTGACTCTTCTTGCAGACTTCCTGTTTCAAAAAGTTTCTTTCTGCCAGTCTGTGTACTTGCCTCTATCTTGTACCTCTCCATTCATATGGAGCTTAAAGTACTGAGTCTAAAATATCTCTGATTATACCGAGAGATTTTACATAGTATGTGCCATCGAAATTATAGAATTGTCAATCCACATGCTGACGGTAATTTGCTTTGATGTAAAAGCTGATCTTTTAAACTGTAGGATGGGGTATTTTACTTTTTAACTGACATGCTGAGTGACCTGAATAATTCTTTAAAACATTTTCCTCAGTTCCAGCTAATTTTCCAGTGGCATTACTCGTGAGTTGGAGGATGTGCTTTTCTTCCTAATGATTGGATCATTATTTCTTGCAACATAAAAGATACCTGTGACAGAAAATACCCAGCGCACAAACATTCGAAATAAATTATTATATAATCCAAAATCTAGAATTAAGCTAAAGAACTTAGAATTCAGCAGCAAACTGAAGTTCTTTTCCCCTAACAAGTTGCATTTAATGTATATAACACCCTTTAATGAGTGGCGATGGGGTATTTTTTCTTTATAAAAGATGGGAACGTGTATGTACATAAAATACACAATTTAAAACATAGTATTAAGAAATAAAAGATTTACATACAGAAAGAAAACATGGCAATAAAGAATGTGATTATGAATATGAAAGGGGTGTTTTTTAAGAAATAAATGGAATTGCACATGTCTGAAAGTGCAAGATTCAGCACACTGTGGATATGATTTCGAATGGGGGAAGAAAATTTTTAAAAAATAAACATTTAAAAAGTTAAATCAAAGGAGATCAATAGCAACACAGCAAAATATGAGAGGACAATTACAAAAAAAAAGTAAGGAAGTGTAAAAGGTTGTGTGCATACAGAAAATTGGGCTGTGGTTCATTCATGAGCAGTAACATAAACAAAAGTGAGTAACAAAGCCCAGATGAAAAATTGAACCTCTGGAGTCCAGACACAGTTAAGCCTCTGGAAATAAATTTAGAACACCGTACAGACAACTGTGTGGCTGCGTTTAATAATAATATGGATAATGTAATGTTTTGAGGATTGTATAATTTTTTTTGTTTTTTATTTGTTCATGGGATGTGGACATCGCTGGCAAGGCCAGCATTTATTGCCTATCCCAAATTGCACTTGAGAAGGTGGTAGTGAGCTGCCGCCTTGAAGCGCTGCAATCCGTGTGGTGAAGGTTCTCCCACAGTGCTGTTAAGTAGGGGGTTCCAGGATTTTGACCCAGCGACGATGAAGGAACGGCGATATATTTCCAAATCAGGATGGTGTGTGACTTGGAGGGGAACGTGCAGGTGGTGGTGTTCTCATGCGCCTGCTGCCCTTGTCCTTCTTGGTGGTAGAGGTTGCGGGTTTGGCTGGTGCTGTCAAAGAAGCCTTGGCGAGTTGCTGCAGTGCATTCTGTAGATGGTACACATTGCAGCCCCGGTGCACCGATGGTGAAGGGAGTGCACGTTTCTGGTGGTGGATGGGGTCTTAATCCAGCGGGCTGCTTTGTCCTGGATGGTGTCAAGTTTCTTGAGTGTTGTTGGAGCTGCATTCATCCAGGCAAGTGGAGAGTATTCCATCACACTCCTGACTTGTGCCTTTGTATATGGTGGAAAGGCTTTGTGGAGTCAGGAGGTGAGTCACTCGCCGCAGAATACTCAGCCTCTGACCTGCTCTTGTAGCCACAGTATTTATGTTTCTGGTCAATGGTGACCCCCAGGACATTGATAGTGGGGGATTCGGCGATGGTAATGCCATTGAATGTCAAGGGGAGGTGGTTAGACTCTCTCTTGTTGGAGATGGTCATTGCCTGGCACTTGTCTGGCGCGAATGTTACTTGCCACTTATGAGCCCAAGCCTGGATGTTGTCCAGGTCTTGCTGCATGTGGGCACGGACTGCTTCATTATCTGAGGGGTTGGGAATGGAACTGAACACTGCAATCATCAGCAAACATCCCCATTTCTGACGTTATGATGGAGAGAAGGCCATTGATGAAGCAGCTGAAGATGGTTGGGCCTAGGACATTGCCCTGAGGAGCTATATGACAATATATGAGGAGCTATAGCTGATGAGCTATAGGACAACACTGAAAATTGTTAATCTGTCACATTACATTTGCTGTACCTTGCAGAGTTGGCTTTGTAAAAAAAAAAGCGCAATGAGGATATATGATACTGTCTGCTGTCTTTTCATTACATATGTTTTCAATTTACTTTTCAGGAAACTTTTGGCAGCTGCATTTAAATTGTATTAGAACATTTTAGTTTCTTTGATTTATTTGTAACTCTTGCGACTTATTTTAGTTACCTGTCTCAATTGCCCAGCCACAAAGTAGTCTTCGGTTGACTTGACACTAAACCTCTGTAACCTATACTAAGATAGTTATCCACACTGCACGTAAAAATGAAATAGGAAAATTATTTGATGTTCTTGGAGTCATATGATGTGATGTCTTGTTGCATGCGGGCACGGACTGCTTCATTACCTGCGGGGTTGTGAATGGAACTGAACACTGCTATCATCAGTGCACGTCCCCACTTCTGACCTTATGATGGAGGGAAGGTCACTGATGAAGCAGCTGAGGATGGTTGGGCCAAGGACACTGCTCCAAGGAACTCCTGCAGCAATGTCCTGGGGCTGAGATGATTGGCCTCCAACAACCGCTACCATCTTCCTTTGTGCGAGGTATGACTCCAGCCACTGGAGAGTTTTCCCCCTGATTCCCATTGACTTCAATTTTATTAGGGCTCCTTGGTGCCACACTCGGTCAAATGCTGCCTTGATGTCAAGGGCAGTCACTCTCACCTCACCTCTGGAATTCAGCTCTTTTGTCCATGTTTGGACCAAGGCTGTAATGAGGTCTGGAGCCGAGTGGTCCTGGCGGAACCCAAACTGAGCATCGGTGAGCAGGTTATTGGTGAGTAAGTGCCGCTTGATAGCACTGTCGACGACACCTTCCATCACTTTGCTGATTGAGAGTAGACTGATGGGGCGGTAATTGGCCAGATTGGATTTGTCCTGCTTTTTGTGGACAGGACATAGCTGGGCAATTTTCCACATTGTCGGGTAGATGCCAGTGTTGTAGCTGTACAGGAACAGCTTGGCTAGAGGCGCGGCTAGTTCTGGAGCACAAGTCTTCAGCACTACAGCCAGGATGTTGTTGGGGCCCATAGCCTTTGCTGTATCCTGTGCACTCAGCCGTTTCTTGATATCACATGGAGTGAATCGAATTGGCTGAAGACTGGCTTCTGTGATGTTGGGGATATCAGGAGGAAGCCGAGATGGATCAACCTCTCGGCACTTCTGGCTGAAGATGGTTGCAAATGCTTCGGCCTTGTCTTTTGCACTCACATGCTGGGCTCTGCCATCATTGAGGATGGGGATGTTCGCAGAGCTTCCTCCTCCCGTTAGTTGTTTAATTGTCCACCACCATTCACTACTGGATGTAGCAGGACTGTAAAGCTTTGATCTGATCCGTTGGTTGTAGAATTACTTAGCTCTGGCTATAGCATGTTTCTTCTGCTGTTTAGCATGCAAGTAATCCTGTGTTGTAGCTTCACCAGGTTGGCACCTCATTTTTTGGTACACTTGGTGCTGCTCCTGGCATGCTCTTCTACATTCCTCATTGAACCAGGATTGATCCCCTGGCTTGTTGGTAATGGTAGAGTGAGGAATATGCCGGGCCATGAGGTTACAGATTGTGCTGGAATGCAATTCTGCTGATGGTCCACAGCGCCTCATGGATGCCCAGTTTTGAGCTGCTAGATCTGTTCTGAATCTATCCCATTTAGCGCGGTGGTAGTGCCACACAACAAGTTGGATGGTGTCGTTAGTGTGAAGATGGGACTTCATCTCCACCAGGACTGTGCGGTGGTCACTCCTACCAATACATGACAGAATGCATCTGCGACAGATTAATCTCTGTACCTTGGTCAACTGCGACTTGCACATGGCTACTGAGTACTCTACTAGAGGGACGCTGGTATTTGCAGAATGGCATATCATTAAGACTCTGCACCTGCAGAAAAGAAAAGAAATGGAAAAATTACAGTATTAAAGCCATTTTGATGTTTTGGGTAACTTTATTGCTGCAGCAATATTTAGTTCTGTTTTATAATGTGTGAAGTGAAAATGAACAAAAATGAACCACTTGGCTCAGGAAGAACAGTTTCCTTGAATCTGCTGGTGGTCTAAAGCTTAAAGTTAGCAAGTCTGCAAAATCAAGATTATAGGTCACAGAAAGAACTTAAATTTAAGATTGTTGTTTTTACATAAGAACATAAGAATTAGGAGCAGGATTAGGCCAATCGGCCCCTCGAGCCTGCTCCGCCATTCAATAAGATCATGGCTGATCTGATCCTAACCTCAAATCTAAATTCATGTCCAATTTCCTGCCCGCTCCCCGTAACCCCTAATTCCCTTTACTTCTAGGAAACTGTCTATTTCTGTTTTAAATTTATTTAATGATGTAGCTTCCGCAGCTTCCTGGGGCAGCAAATTCCACAGACTAACTTTGAGTTTTTTGTTGGTATATTGGACATGGAAGGGTAGGTGCTGTCTAAATGTGAATTTCTAGATTGACTGGGTTATGCATTTGAATGGTATTAGCTGCTTTCTCTTTGGTGAATCTGCTTGTTCAAGTGTTGTATATTAGTTGCACCACCCTGTAATTAGATATTAGTTTCTGTATTTGAAATTTGAGATTTTCCTTTACCTTCAGATGTTTACGGTTTGATATCTGGTTGTCTGTGATGTAGTCTATTTCTGATTATTGGTATGTTGGACTTTGTTTAGCCTGTGCTTCTGAGTGATGCCTGGTGAGTGTTGTCTTAAGGTCTCTGCGTCATTCAGCAATGACTAGAGTACTTCATTGAAACAATAATTCTGTGATGGGCTCACAAATATGCAGACTGAAGAGTAACTTACTATGTTCAGAAATCCATTCCTTACCAGCTTTGTCTACCTGTGTAGTGCTGTATGCTTTCTCACATTTTTTTGGTCAATGTTCATGGTTTTTACACAATTAGAAAAGATGCGCTTCATGGAAGTATTAGCAGGACATGCGTGCACTTAACAAAAGAAAATCAAAACTAGACAGAGTTGTATTTAAATACTTGTATTTTTCCTTGACAACAGGGTTGGACTAACCCGGATGCACTTTGGAGATGGATTGCAGTGGTACTGACGTAGATACCTATCGGTATAAATGTGCCTTCCGATAAGTGGCTGAGTTGTCCTGTTTAATTTTGCCACCTTGACTTCTCCAGCCAAACGAGTCAGAAAACATTAGCATGCTGCATGCACACACAACCTATGTTTTTTTTAAAAGTAAACACAGCTAGAGATGGCTGACTTGAAATGACTCGGCTCCAATCAGTTCATTAATGAGCCCGGATTATAACTCCAGTGTGAGGGTTGAAGACTAAGGGGGTTAAATTGGATAACCCCCGCAAATGGATGTGGGGATCGCGGTACCCGATTAACTCGTGCCCGTTCATTCATGCTCCCTGCTGTTTTAAATGATTGCTACGTGCAGCCAACGCTACCTGCGCCATTCATTGGCTGCGTGCCTCAGCAGGGGGCCCGATACCGCGAGTGGCTAACGCTATTTAAAGGAAGCCTGCACCTCTTAAAGGGGAGGTGCACTGTGGCTGATGGAATTGGTGACCAGAAGTGGATTGTTTTATGAAGTTGGCTCAACCCGTGAGACAGTGTGCACCAAGGTTCACTGACCATGCACTGGAGGCCTTATGCAAGAGATGGAGGGAAAGAGGTACATCCTGTATCCGCAGAGGGGCAGGAGGCCCTCCAGACGTATGCTCAGGAGGCAGTGGGAGGAAGTAGCGGAGGAGGTCAATGCCAGGAGCATAGCTCCCAGAAAATGGGTGAAGTGCAGGAAGATGTTCAATGATTTAACATGAGTTGTTTAGGTGAGTAGGTTCAATCTTCAAGTGGCATATCCTACCAACTGCATCACTAGCCTCATCCACTGCTCAATTCACTACACCCCCCCTCCCCCCCCCCCCCCACCCAATCAGCGACCTACCAACAATCTCTTTCAATCAGTACTCAATCGTTCAAATCACAGGCTTTATTTCACCCTCACACACTTAGCATTGTTGTAAGCCTCACACCCACAACTCACAGCTGACACACACATAATTGGCAGCTATTCAACCATGACAGCCACATCACCCAAACTTTTTGCAGGACACTCACTGACACACTTCCCTCTTCCTTGCAGGAGAAGGTGGCACATAACAGGAGGCAGCAATGAGCAACTGGAGAAGGACAAGCGTGCCCACACGTTTTAACCCCCATGGAGGAGACAGTGCAGGCCATCATGGGAAGGGCCATTGCTGAGGCCATGGCCATTGGCGGTGGCGGAGGGATCGATTGATGAAGGTCTCTGCGTATCTAATTCTCCTCTCTTCCCACTTCTCCCTCACCCCACAAGCTGCAGATGGTGTAAGCATGCACTACTTACTCTCTCCCCTCATCACAACCCAGCCCTTGTCCCTTTTACATTCAGATACTCAAGAACTGAAATCCTGTCTGAGGAGGAGGAGGAAGAAGGTAGTGATGATTAAGAGACACCGTCATTTGATCTTGCACTCGCACCCACCAGCTCAGAGTCTGATACTGCACGTACTTTAGAGGTTAGGATAGAGGAGGGATCTGCACGTGGTGAGATACCGGGCATGTGTCCACAGGAGCCAGGACGGGGGGAAAGGATACTGCAGGTGCCAGCTTGCCGCAGGGCGAGGTCGCATATGAGTTCTGCTGCAGAAGATTGAGATAAGGACATCGATGACCCAGGCTATTGATGAAGGCTGATGGGTGTACACAACCAAATGCTTTGTGCGCAGGCTTTCCAGTGCACCATGTCAAGGAACATGGATAAGTCCAGCTCCAACTTGGCACAGGGTTATACACAGAGCTTGGAGCCCATCCTTTCCAACATGTAATGGGTGGTCACCTCCATCAGCACTCCTGTGGAATCCACCCTGATGCAGCCTTTGGTGACCAATATCACAGCTTCCATCAAAGGTCTGGCTGCTGCCTTGGAAGCTCAGATTGCTGCCATTGTGGCTCTGGATACCACTGTTGAAAGGGGCTTTCAAGGTGTCACAGCACTCCAGCAATCCATTCTCCAACAGATCATCAGAATTGCTGAGGCTCTGCCCCGGAAGAGTGGCAGTGGCTCCATGGAAGACATTCCTGCTATCATCCTGAGAGGATGACAGCCTTCCTGCTCCCACCCCTGCCACTTCGCTAGTGCCCATGCTGTTGCCTGTCAGCCAGCCAGCCCAGACTGCTGCAGTCCAGGCCGAGATAGTGTAGTCTGAAGCCGGGCCCTCTAGGCCCAGAGCTGCTCGAGGTTGTTCTCCAAGGCCATCTGCAGTCACCTCAATTAAGGTCAGCAGCTTTCCACCTCCTGTGCTGCAGCCACTGGGGAAGCACCTTGTAGGAGCACTAGGAAAGGTAAAGGCACACTCTATATAGGCACTAAGGGAATGCACAAGGGTGAATAGTTTCATTTTTGTCTGCATTATTTAATGAGTGAATTTCTAAATGAGGATTTTAATTTGCATTTGGTGGTGGTTTTTATTTCTGTGGTGAGCTGAGGAAGAAATATGTGTAATCATAAAGAGGACAATGTGATGGTCAGTGAGAGGACACGTAAGGAGTGTGGGACTGTTGGTGAGTGGGGAGGAGTATTTGAGGTTACTGGTATTGCTTGTTAATAATCTGATCATGTAGAGCTCTGGCAGAAAGGGCCTCTCTATGTTGTAGCCTCTCTTCCTCCACTTCCTCCTCCTCTTGCAAATGTTTCTCAGCTTCTTGCCTGATAGGTGCTGGCAAGGGCTGTTCCCTCATAATAGCCAGGTTGTGCAGCTTACGGCATTCTACCACAAATCTCGATAACCGTTGAGCTGAGTACTGCAGGGCTCCTCCAGAGCAGTCCAGGCAGCGGAATGGTTGCTTGGACGCCGATGGTGTGCTCTGATGTTCATTGTGGTAGCATTGTAGGCCTGCTGTGCACGTGTGCACTGGGTCCTTACCGCAGCCACGTCATGAGGGGATAACCCTTTTCGCCCAGTAGCCAGCCTTGGACTTGCCGTGCTAGTTCAAATACAGGTTAAACAGAGGACTGCAGAATGAACAAATCATGACTGCTGCCAGGATAGCGGGCATTCACCTGCATGATGCACTGCCTGTAGTCGCACATCAGCTGCACATTGAGGGAGTGGAATCCCTTTCTGTTGATGAATATGTCCGAGTGCAGATGAGCACGCAAGGCAATGTGTGTGCAGTCAACGGCACCCTGCACCATGGGGAAGCCTGCAATCTGCAAAACCTTGTGCTCACTCCTCCTGCTTGCCTCTGGTGAGAAGGAATGAGATGAATGTGCTTCTCATTGTATAGATAGCCTCAGTGACCTCCCTTATACTGCAGTGCAATGCAAACAGCAAGATGGTGCTTATATCTCCAGCAGCAGCCTGAAAGGAGCCACGGTCACCTTGATAGCCACAGGCAATGCTGTCCTCGCCCTGTTTTGAGGCTGCAGTTGTGGCTGCAGCAGTTGAAAAATTTCAGTCACTATCTCCTTTGTGAACCGAAGACGTCTGATGCACTGGTCGTCGCTGAAGTTTGAGGTAGGAGAATTGCTCTCTGAACACCCGCCGCCGATATGGCCTCCTGCTGAGTGCTCTGCTCCTGCTCCTCCTACCTCCTCTTCTAGCAGTTTGTCCTGCTCTTCGTGGCCACTGCTCATACTCCCAGTCATGTTCAATTCCCAGAGGAAGTTCTACCAGGCTACCCATGTCTGGAAGCGACTTTTTTCAGCACATTATTTCAAATGGCACAAAACGTATTGCAAGATCAGCCAGACTACTCACTTAACTTTAGTCACGTATAGGAAACCTCCAAAAACGCGTACAATTGCACTAGCAGCCAGAAGAAAAAAACCAGCAACTAACCTGTAAGTACTTTATGATCCCTTTTTAAATAGCACTGGTGTGGCGGTCCTTCAATCCGTTTAACGTTGTGTTCAGCTGTGTGAGGTTAAGATGGTGTTGGCTGGAGTGTGGAGTTGCAAATTGGCAGCGGTGGCTTCAAATCAGCATTGTGCATTGATTCATGTCATAATCTTCCCACTCTGCATGTTGCCGGCGGGCGCGCAAACGCCTTTACCAAGATGCCGTTGAAGTGCGTGCGTGCATCTCAGACCCCATTTTTGAGACTTAGGTTTCCGCATAGAGCAAAAAAGCAGGTGCTACACGTCCCAATTTAATCCCTTAAATTAACAAAATGGAGATTGATTAGAGGGAACATGAGGTAAAAATCCAGATGGGAACATTTTGTTGGTAGTTGTAATCTGGATTAGCGAAACTGAAGGTTCACCAGTAATGTGCTATTCCGCATTAAATTAAGGTCCTGAAAGATTGTGCTGAATTTAATTGGGTGTATGAAAGGAAAAATTGATCAAAATTTCTTAAGTGGCTCATGCAGTGCAGTGATGCAGTTTGAGCAGCTAAGATTTGACATCCTGAAAGATCAGGATCTTGCCAGGCTTTTGAATAAAAGCCAATTATCATATCATTCCTCTTCAAAGAGTGGCTATAATTAATGTCACTGCTCAGATTTGTGTTCACACCTGTCTCCTGACTTGATTAATGCCTTTATTTGGTGATAGCTAAACAAAATAGTCCGAGAGATTAACTGTTGAATCTGCAGTTGCATAAATTGCACCACATTTTTATGCCCCAAACTGCAAAACTGAGCGCCACAGCCTACATCTGGTCCATTGTCAGTTACTTCTACCTCATTTACATCATCTACGTATGCCCCTGCCTCATCTGTTTCGCTGTTGAAAACCTCCAGTCACATGATTTTTTTTCAACCCTTCTTGCTGGCCTCCCCTATACAAATTCATTCCGAACTCGACATTCCACGTCCTAGCCTGCATAAAATCCTGTGCTTGAGTCAGATCTGTCCTCTCCGACCTCCAGCACATGGACTTTAAAATCTCATCTTTGAATCCCTCCATGGCTCTGATCCACTCTACTTCAGTCCCTGACTGTGGTTTACTGTGCATCTACCCTTTCCCTCCGCACCAGACAGGCTGCACCTTGTGCTCCAGAGATTGAAAGGGTTGCTGACTCTCTGGTAGCCTAGATGAAGTATGGTAAGACTCCGATTCTTCCTGAAAAAAGAACTGAAGCAGCTGGATATTAGGCCACTGTATATTTACTATTGATTGCCAGTGGTGTTACCTTTACTTTGACCTGCATGACTGACTGATCAGTGTGAACTTGGCAGTGTCAGCACAACAGACATTCTAGCAGAGCTAGGTGCTGCTCTAAAGTATCTGAAATGCAATCAGCCAAGGAAAGTCAAAGCTAGCTTCTACCTGCCATTCTTAAGTCCCTGGTTTCAGACAATCAAAGGAATGATTTTCCTCCTGTAAGACAAGTTCAGCACCATACAAAATGGACGATATGCTGTCCAGGCACACGTGAGGTACAGGCATAACACCCCAGGTGGCTGCTTCATGTTGCTGGATGCAAAACTGTTCATGTAGCATATCCAGCACTTCTTGCACAGTGGTCTCTGCATGTTCCTTCCTCATTGCTCTACCTGGATCAGGAAAGAGGGCAGAGTATGTGTTTCAGTATCTTGGTGCTCCAAGCTGGTCAAAATATACAAGTCATCATAAATCTCACCTCCAATCCTTGTATGACTTTGATATACTATTGAAATGATGGTTGAATAAATGATGGACTAAGACCATATCTCACATGAATCTACAAATGTGATAAATAACTCAAGTTCAACCTTCACACACAAAACTTACTGCCAGTTTACTCCTCTTCATATGGATACTAAGGAGCTTTTTCCCTTCGTTGAGGGTTCTATAACAAGGGGACATAGATTCAAGGTAAAAGGCGGGAGGTTTAGAGGGGATTTGAGAAAGAACTTTTTCACCCAGAGGGTGGTTGGAGTCTAGAACTCACTGCCTGAAAGGGTTGTGGAGGCAGGAACCCTCACAACATTCAAGAAGCATTTGGATGAGCACTTGAAATGCCATAGCATACAAGGCTACGGACCAAATGCTGGAATATGGGATTAGAGTAGACAGGGCTTGATGGCCGGCGCGGACACGATGGGCCGAAGGGCCTCTATCCGTGCCGTATAACTCTATGACTCTATAATTTGTAGTTGCCTCCCTGCTATATTTGTTTTGTGGTAATCTACAGAGATTCAGGCATTCAATATTGCAAAGTGTAGGGTAGTGCATTATTATACTAAAAATAGCAAATATGATTTTAAAGAGTACATTGTTAGGATGTCAGGAAAAAGATGTTGATATAATAGTTGATTGCACATTGAAAGTTTTGCATTGTAGAACAGCAGTGCAAATTAAATGGGTGTGGAAGTAGATCCATGCAAAATTAGTTCAGTGATGTGATGCACTCTGAAGCATCATTGACACCATATGTGAAATTTTGTATCAGCTGAATTCATTGTACCTGCAAAATGTTAGAAATACTGGAACGAATTTAGCGAAGAGCAACAAAGTTGATTCCAGATATTAGATCACAGAAGAGAGGCTGAAGATCATGGGATTCTTTTGTATATAAAGAAAATTGATTAGATGTGCAAACTAGTATAGGTGAAACAGGGTGCAAGCTAAAAAGGCCATGTACAGGATTTAACTTGATGAATAGCTTTATGCTTAATCATGAGAAATCACCAGATTATCTGTTTTAGTGATGTTGATTGAGGGATAAATATTGGCCAGACACTGGGCGAACTATCTGCTCTTCAAATAGTACTGCGGGACCTTTCACGTTCACCTGAGAAAGCACACAGGACCTCTGTTTAATGTTTCATCCAAAGTGCAACACTCGCTCCGTACTGCACTGAAGTGTCAGCCTAGATTATGTGCTTAAATCTCTGGAGTGGGACTTGAACTCATGACCTTCTGACTCAGCGGCGAGAGTGCTATCACTGAGCCAAGTCTGACGCTTTGATACTTAGTCAGTGGTACTGTTCAAAATATAATTAAGTTCCTGACTGAGCAGAGAGTAGAGGACAGGCTTGGGGCAGTGGGAAAAAAAAGTCTTTTTTTGAGTTTTGAAACAAGATTTAGCTACTGAGCAAACTGGAGTGGCTTTTTTTCCTTTTCAACAGCAGATGATTAATGCAATAAAGTTAATGCTGGTAAATGACATTTGTAACTTGTCTCCTATTTAAAGTAAATATTGGAAAATGTGCACTAATATGTTAGATAAATGGTTCATGAATTTGTTGAGATCTGCTTTTATGTTTTGGAGACTTAAATAAAAATTCAGTAATTATATGACTAAGTTGGCAGTAATAGATAGTGGGCATTATTCATGTGAACATCCTCCACACAACTTCAGAAGCAAGTCCTGGCTACCATGGACACACTTTCAGTGGTTTGTCCACTATTTGAATAACAATAACTCTTAAGCTCGATATCCTAATTTTAATGTTGGGTTCACAAATGACATTGGATTTGCAAAGAAACAATTTTTTTGCCTCTCTCAAGGAGCATTGTCATGGAATGTGATAGGAAAAAAATTACATCATTTTTGCATATCTTTATGAATTATTTAGTCTAGGATTGGCACACCTTTAAACATAAACTTTCTTTGTTTTGTCATTGACAGTGAATCTGACCAGCTGCCATTTAGTAACGATGGACTGTAGCACTGTCTACATTCATTTGTAATTTTCAACATTCTTTTGGGTCAATTTTAATATGTTAGCATGATGCTGTAATATTAGTTTTGATTTAGTACTGTAAATGTAGTTCTAATTTTGTGTAGCATCCTTCTTGTGGCTAATTGGTACTTTTGTGCCCTTATTCATTATCTTTGCTAATGAGGCAGTACCTTGAGGGAAGATTTACTGACTTAAACAATTAAATACTACAGGTTTGAACAGGTAAAGTGATATTGTGTTGCTTTTAATATCAACCTTCATTAAATGACTGGAAAAAAACTTTCATTTTGAGGCTGTTAAGGTCAGGTTATAATTTTTAAAGTGGTTATTATGTTTGAAATGGAAGTGTACTACCAACATAAAATGTAGAACTAGAGTAGATTTTATCAAAAAAGAAAACATGATTTGTGCTTTTCTGGAACAGAGTTTATGAAAATTGATTTGGTGTAGAAAGTGTATTCATTCTGCTCTCTATGCAAAACTGAGACTAAATATTCATTACGCAGACATTGCAAACTGGGTTACCACACATTTTGGGTCATTAACAATTTTGGGAGCTTTTATGTTATAGCTTGCTGCAGCTATTTTATAATGTAAACTAGTTGTACTACAAAAGCAATTGGAATTTTAGGTATTACAAAGAGGATTAAGTACCACTTATCTCTGATTTGCGATTATATCCAAATTGCTAACCTATTTTTCTCAGTCAGGTGTTAACTAACCTGCTGTGCATTATTTTATCTTTCTATTTCAGGAATACAACATTCTTTTGTGAAAACTTGGTGTACCATCAAATTTGTAGATAATTCATTTAATGTAAAATATAATGTATTGTAATTTCTTTTGTTTGTGATGTTTTTAGAAATGAGTAATAGAATCTTCAGCTCCTGCAGGATGAAGGGATCCCTTTTAAACAGTACAGCCTGCTACCAAAGATTGTCTTTTTTTTGTCTTTTTGCATTTCTTTGATCATAAAATAATTCTCAGATCTTTCATGTATCCTAAGGCTCTTCATCCTCGAAAATTAAGTTTGTTTTTCATTACATTGGTTACCCCACCTTGTTATAATAATTTTGAAGTTGACTGAAGTACTGCCCGCGGCTTTGGAAGGGTCACTGTATTGTGGTTACTGTAATTTTTTTTGCTTGTAATGTGTTCTGTTTTAGGTTTTTGGCCGCGCTTACTAATATAAGTCAGCATTAAAGCCAGTGCGTGTTAAATTCTAGAGAGAGAATTAAAATGCATTTAACCTGGTGTAGAGTATGTGCAAAAGAAATTACATTTTAATGCTCATAATTTGCTCAATAAAATGCCTAGTCATTTTCACTCCATTCTGGGTGAATTTTCCATTCAGATTTATAAATAAATGCTTTATAAATGTGAAGGTTAGTTGCCCTGCAAAAAAAAAAGCTGATTTCAAAAATAAATTCTACAATGACCTGGACTTTCTTTTTCATAGAATCAGTCTTACCTGTAAAATTACTCAGTTGGACTTTGGCCACAAGTAGTCTTGATCCTTTGTAAATTTTTATTTGAATTTTTTTTCTCTGGATTAGAAATGTGCCACTGAATACTTTATTCAAGTGCTTGCATTGAAAACCTTGGAACTGTACATTCCAGATTGGAGATGGCTTGCTGTCTACATTGTAGATCTGGTTCTTTGATTTGACTGAGAAATCATAATGAAGAAGCTTACCTTAAATTGTGCTGTTGACCAAATCGGCATGAGAAATTTTATACTTGATGATAAAAGTTAGGTACTTTTAATATTGCCTTGTTTTCTTGTGCAGATCCTTTCACCCTGAAAGGCCTTTTTATGTAGGTTTCAATATTTAAAAAAAAAAATTCATATTGCAGTGATATAGCTAGATATTTGATCAAGGTTGCATTTTTTCTCAACGGATGTGCGTTTTCAAGGAGCTGAAAATCCAGTTGTCAAATCTTGGATCTTTTGCTTGTACAGGCATCTATGAAAAACCTGTTCTATACTGTATCTCGTCATTTTACAATGGCATTTTTTCCCCCATTTCACTCTATTTAGGGATTTACAATAGGTTAGTACCAATCAGTGACTAAAATCATGTATTGTTAGATAGATATTTTTGTAATCAGATCTTGAGCTAATAGGCAACAGAACATTTTGAACCTTGGTGTTGCATTTAAGAGAAATTTTCTGACGTTGCTGTAACATTTTTAATTGACTTGTCGTACGTTGCATGCTATTGCCTACATGTCAGTATAGCAGCTGAAATTTCAGTGGTTTAAATAAAAACTTCTTCAATTTTCTCCACAGTTGGTATTGAACATGAACAGGAGACTGTTGAAAGTGCTGCTGTTTTTCTCTTCAAAACTTTTCATGACAAGGACCATGTTGGACATGAAGAAACAAAAGCTGTTAAGCAAATGTTTGGGCCATTCCCTTCTTCAGCTGCCACTACTGCCTGTAATGCAGTGTATAGAATTGCCTCGCATTTTAGTGAAGAAGAACTACAAACACTAATTTGTGCAAATGAGTCTGCAAGCCAAAATTCTCAAGTACACTTTGGTAAAAATATTAATTTCTCATTTGATTCATTTGCTTTGGAACATTCAGAAGAATTGTCCTTGAATTGCAAGTCAAACAACCAAAAAGATTTCAGTCTAGATTACAATAAGTATTTAAACAATCATCAGGGAGATTTAAAAAATGGATCAGTTGACAGTCCAGATCTAAAATCTTCAAATGAAGTGGATGGTTCATTTTTAAGGCAAGAAGTTGATTGCTATATTATTGGAACTTTACAAGAGTCACCAGATAGACCAACGACAGATGACTTGTGTGGAACATTGTTTGAGATGCTGGCATCTACTAAAAGTGATGATGAACTTCAAAATGAGGTAAGTCAGCATGACGATTGCTAGAGAAAAGCTGTTTAGCTGTTTTTTTTCCTCCCCTTTAAGTGCCATTTGTAAACAATTTTACAACACCAAGTTATAGTCCAGCAATTTTATTTTAAATTCACAAGCTTTTGGAGGCTTCCTCCTTCCTCAGGTGAACGAAATGAAATCCTCGAAATGAAATCGCATTTATAATTCACAGAACAATGCTTGGTGATTACAGACAGTTTTTTCAACTGCCCGTTGCCAAGGCAATCAGTGTGCAGACAGACAGGTGTTACCTGCAAGGTCTCAGAATATACAAATCACCAAAAAAAAACAACAAACAAAAAAAAAGAGATAGAGAGGTAGAAACATAGAAAAGACAGCAACTGACCCGTTATATTAAAAACAGATAACATTTGTTCGCTGGTGGGGTAACGTGTAGCGTGACATGAACCCAAGATCCCGGTTGAGGCCGTCCTCATGGGTGCGGAACTTGGCTATCAATTTCTGCTCGACGATTTTGCGTTGTCGTGTGTCTCGAAGGCCGCCTTGGAGTACGCTTACCCGAAGGTCGGTGGATGAATGTCCATGACTGCTGAAGTGTTCCCCGACTGGGAGGGAACCCTCCTGTCTGGCGATTGTTGCACGGTGTCCGTTCATCCGTTGTCGCAGCGTCTGCATGGTCTCGCCAATGTACCATGCTCTGGGGCATCCTTTCCTGCAACGTATGAGGTAGACAACGTTGGCCGAGTCACAGCAGTATGAACCATGCACCTGGTGGGTGGTGTCCTCTCGTGTGATGGTGGTATCTGTGTCGATGATCTGGCATGTCTTGCAGAGGTTACCGTGGCAGGGTTGTGTGGTGTCGTGGACGCTGTTCTCCTGAAAACTGGATAACTTGCTGCGAACGATGGTCTGTTTGAGGTTCGGTGGCTGTTTAAAGGCGAGTAGTGGAGGTGTGGGGATGGCCATAGCGAGGTGTTCGTCGTCATTGATGACATGTTGAAGGCTGCGGAGAACATGGCGTAGTTTCTCCGCTCCGGGGAAGTACTGGACGACAAAGGGTACTCTGTTGGTTGCGTCCCGTGTTTGTCTCCTGAGGAGGTCTATGCGATTTTTTGCTGTGGCCCGTCGGAACTGTCGATCGATGAATCGAGCGTCATATCCCGTTCTTACGAGGGCGTCTTTCAGCGTCTGTAGGTGTCCATCGCGTTCCTCCTCGTCTGAGCAGACCCTGTGTATTCGCAGGGCCTGTCCATAGGGGATGGCCTCTTTGACGTGGTTAGGGTGGAAGCTGGAAAAGTGGAGCATCGTGAGGTTGTCTGTGGGCTTGCGGTAGAGTGAGGTGCTGAGGTGCCCGTCTTTGATGGCGATTCGTGTGTCCAAGAAAGAAACTGATTCTGAGGAGTAGTCCATGGTGAGCTTGATAGTGGGATGGAACTTGTTGATGTTATCGTGTAGTCTCTTTAGTGATTCCTTGCCGTGGGTCCATAGGAAGAAAATGTCGTCGATGTATCTGGTGTATAGTGTTGGTTGGAGGTCTTGTGCAGTGAAGAAGTCCTGCTCGAACTTGTGCATGAAAATGTTGGCGTATTGGGGTGCGAATTTGGTCCCCATGGCTGTTCCGTGTGTTTGGGTAAAGAACTGGTTATCGAAGGTGAAGACATTGTGATCCAGGATGAAGCGGATGAGTTGTAGGATGGCGTCCGGAGATTGGCTGTTGTTGGTGTTGAGTATTGATGCTGTCGCAGCGATGCCGTCATCGTGGGGGATACTGGTGTAGAGTGCCGAGACGTCCATCGTGGTGAGAAGTGTTCCTGGTTCAACTGGTCCGTGGGTACTGAGTTTTTGTAGGAAGTCTGTAGTGTCGCGACAGAAGCTGGGGGTTCCCTGTACGATGGGTTTCAGGATGCCCTCGATGTATCATGATTAAGAATTAGAGTCTCTCTCCCCCTGTTTCTTTCTTTTCTCTCTCTTTCTTTTTCTTTTTTCTTCTCTCTCTCTTTCTTTCTTCTCTCTCTCTTTCTTTCTCCTCTCTCTCTCTCTCTCTCTCTTTTCTTTTCTCCTCTCTCTCTCTCTCTCTCTCTTTTCCTCTTTTTTTCCCCTTTTTTATCTCTCTCTTTCTTTTCTCTCTTCCTCTCTTCTCTCTTCCTCTCTCTTTTCCTCTTTTTTCTCTTTTCTCTCTCTCTCTTTTCTCCTCTTCTCTCTCTTTTCCTCTCTCTCTTTTCCTCTCTCTCTTTTCCTCTCTCTCTTTTCCTCTCTCTCTCTCTTTCCTCTCTCTCTCTCTTTCCTCTCTCTCTCTCTCTCTTTTCCTCTCTCTCTCTCTCTTTTCCTCTCTCTCTCTCTTTTCCTCTCCCTCTCTCTCTCTTTTCCTCTCCCTCTCTCTCTCTTTTCTCTCCCTCTCTCTCTCTTTTCCTCTCCTCTCTCTCTCTTTTCCTCTCTCTCTCTCTCTTTTCCTCTCTCTCTCTCTCTCTCTCTTTCTTCCTCTCTCTCTCTCTTTTCCTCTCTCTCTCTCCCTCTCTCTTTCTTCCTCTCTCTCTCTTTTCTCTCTCTCTCTCCCTCTCTCTTCCTCTCTCTCTCTCTTTTCCTCTCTCTCTCTCTTTTCCTCTCTCTCTCTCTCTCTTTTCCTCTCTCTCTCTCTCTCTCTCTCTCTTTTCCTCTCTCTCTCTCTTTTCCTCTCTCTCTCTCTTTTCCTCTCTCTCTTTTCTCTCTCTTCTCCCTCTCTCTCTCTTTTCTCTCCTTTTCTCTCTCTCTTTTCTCTCTCTCTCTCTCTCTCTCTCTCTCTCTCTCTCTCTCTCTCTCTTCCTCTCTCTCTCTCTCTCTTTTCCTCTCTCTCTCTCTCTCTTTTCCTTTCTCTCTCTCTTTTTCTTTCTCCCTCTCTTTTCCTCTCTCTTTTTCTCTCTTCTTTCTCTCCCTCTATTTCTTTCTCTCTCTCTCTCTCTCTCTCTTTTTTCTCTCTCTTTCTCTCTCTCTCTCTCTTCCTCTCTCTTTTCTCTCTCTCTTTTCTCTCTCTCTTTTCCTCTCTCTTTTCCTCTCTCTTTCTCTCTCTTTTCCTCTCTCTCTCTCTCTTTTCCTCTCTCTCTCTCTCTCTCTCTTTCTTCCTCTCTCTCTCTCTTTTCCTCTCTCTTTCTTCCTCTCCCTCTCTCTTTCTTCCTCTCTCTCTCTCTTTTCCTCTCTCTCTCTCCCTCTCTCTTTCTTCCTCTCTCTCTCTCTTTTCCTCTCTCTCTCTCTCTTTTCCTCTCTCTCTCTCTCTTTTCCTCTCTCTCTCTTTTCCTCTCTCTCTCTTTTCCTCTCTCTCTCTCTTTCCTCTCTCTCTCTCTCTTTTCCTCTCTCTCTCTCTCTTTTCTCTCTTTTCTCTCTCTTTTTTCTCTCTCTTTTCTCTCA